>NC_136499.1:97604749-97674749 GCF_053919585.1 Euprymna scolopes | reverse complement strand
TGGTTTCCGTTCTGCTAGATCTACAGCAGGTGTCATTACAGTTATATCGCATAGGATTAGCGAATCTCTCGACGGTGGCAATCTTTCTAGAGCAATTGCTCTTGACATATCTAAAGCCTTTGATAGGGTATGGCATAAAGGTTTACTTCATAAGATCGCTAGCTATGGTATAGCTGGAAAAGTCTTCTCAATTATTAAATCATTTCTTTCTGATAGGTTCATAAGAGTAGTAGTTGAGGGGCAAAAATCAGAAGCTCACAGTATTAATGCCGGTGTCCCTCAGGGATCCATCCTGGGCCCAACTCTTTTCCTGATCTACATTAATGATCTTCCAAATCATATCCTTACATCATTTGTAGACATTTATGCTGACGACACTACCATTTATGGTACCACATCTAAGACAGTAAACGAGCAAGTTCTCTCCAATTCTCTCTCCTCTGATCTTGAGCACGTAGTACAATGGGGAAAGGAGTGGCTGGTTACTTTTAATGCATCTAAAACCAAGCTTCTCTCTTTACATCATCAACATTCTAATCCACATTTGTCATCAATTGAAATGAATGGCTCTCGTCTTCAGGAGGCCTCAAGTTTTGACAAGCTTCTGGGATTGACCATTACTCCTGATCTTAAATGGAACACGTATATCAAATCTGTTGCCAAGGCCGCTGGAAAAATGGTGGGATCTTTCTATCGATCCAGTAGATATCTCACTGCTGATGCTATTCTCTACCTATATAAGAGCCAGGTACGTCCAAGGATGGAATACTGTTGCCACATCTGGGCAGGAGCTGCTAGAAAGGACTTGTCCTGCCTTGATAGAGTTCAAAATAGACTTCGTAGCCTCGTAGGAGATGTCCTTTTCTCCTCCTTGCAATCTCTATCTCACAGAAGAGATGTTGCGAGTTTGTCTCTGATGTATCGTTATTTTCATGGAAAGTGTTCAACTGAGCTTCAATCTTTGGTCCCCCCTCGCCAAACTTTCACAAGAAACACTCGTCTAGCTGTAAACACTATCAATAATTTCCCCCACTCTTTATCTGTGGCTAAACCTAAACGTAGATTCCATGAACAAAGCTTCTTTCTTAGAACTGCACGCCTGTGGAATTGTCTTCCGTTTTCCTGCTTTCCGGCTGACTACAATATGGTTGTGTTCAAGTCTAAAGTAAATAAGTTCTTGATGAGCCGTTCCATATAAGTTATTAAATTTACCAAATTTTCATTACTAATGATTACTATATTGACCAATTTCTACTGTACACTCTTTAACCCTTATCCTTGAGTGGCCTCTGGGCCTTGATAATGTGGTGATGCCTTTGTAAAAAAAAAAAAAAAAAAAGAAATATATATATAATATATATATATATATATATATATATATATATATATATATATATATATTATAAAATTCAAATCGTCTTGCTTGTGCGTTGAAATCGTCCACCCGGTTTACAGCTTCCGGTTTGAAAAATTCTGCGCATGAATAATATGGCGTGAATAAATACAAACAAAACCATGAAAACTTTTTTTAATCGATTTTTTTTCACGTTTAAAATATGCAAATAAAAACAAAAGTTTTGTTTTTTTACATCGGTGTTTTAGGGATTTTGTTTGTATTTTTCATTGCAAATTGAAATCGTCTTCAAACAAAACCAAAACAAATGTGTTTACGGTTTACTTTTATATCTATTATATAAATCCCACCTTTCTGTTTAAATGTATGTATGCATGTTTGTATATATGCCTAAAACTTTCGACAGAGGCGACGGATTTTCACAAGACTGGTATCATTTTGAAGCCCGACCCCTCGGACGACAAATATTGAAAAATTGGTCAAAAACATAAATTCCTTCATCCTTAATTTGGCAGTTTTCTACAAGGAGGGACGTTTTTTTCGCCGACATTTTTTGCAAGTCATTCAAACCTCGCGTAAACGACGCCGCATAAAAGTACGGCTACCGAGATATAGAAGGCCTGTTAACTGAAAAATGCCTGCAGGCAATGTAGGTAAGATTTGTCAAACTGTCACTGTCGATACTATATGAGGCATTTTTAAAGAGAGTTAAAACATGTTAAAAAAGAAAATAAAGGAATCCAATTCGATTAATAATGAAACTGAACTTTATTCAATATAAAATATTATTATTTATGTAAAATTACGTAATTTTAAAGCAATATATAATCTAATGCTGATAAAACTGAATTATGAATTTAGGGAACAAACAATTAAAGAAACATTAAACATTAATATTTCTTGGCCTTCGGAGCAAGATCACAGTGTAATATCTGTCCTGATGCTACACTTCACCTTTTCTGTCCTCGGTCGGTGGAGGAGAAATTTTTCATGACTGAGATTATTTTCGTTCCTATCCAGAGTGCCCCTTATTGGGAAGCTGGATTTTCCCCACAAGATTATATGTTGAAATATTTAAATAACTATTAATGTAAACACAGAAATTATATTTAACGTTTTGGTTTCTGTTCTTCTATGTCCATTTTTCCCCCCCATGTTTTTCACCAAAATGTGTAGCGCATTTTCATCAGTTACATGGTTAAGAATCCTATACTCCGCTATAGTTTTCATTTTCATATCGGTGCAGAATACATGAATACGAAAATGAAGTTCACATAATTACTAAAAGACAATCGTATCATAATGTGAACATTGGTTAAAAACTAAGAAAATATAGTAAACATCTACGATATTAAATCAGGGTGGTGGTGAATTTGAGAAGGGACATTATTATTATTATTATTATTATTATTATTATTATTATTATTATTATTATTTCACTCACTAGGAGTGGTCTCACAGGCCATCATCAGTAATCGCTCACTAGCAGTAACCTGTGGTGTTCCCTGGAGGCCGAGTGACAACAAGTCTCCCCAGATTTCCAGTGTTCGCCACCTCTTGACCACTTGTGCAGATGATTGCACGTTATCGCAACAGCCGTAGTCATTGATTTCTCGTTGTCATCAGCCATTAGTGGTTCCTAGGGGTTGAGTGACAAAATGCCTCCCTAAGGTACCAGATTTGAATTGCACACTTCCAGTGGAGATCTGGTTAGTATTCTCCCATCTCGGTCTTTCCATCCTCCCTGACCCTTCACAACTAGTTGGCGTGGCACCAGTCGATATTATTTACATCAGTTTTTTACTACTACTACTACTACTACTACTACTACTACTACTACTACTACTACTACTACTACTACTACTACTACTAATAATAATAATAATAATAATAATAATAATAGGATCTTAAGCCAGGATATCCAAATGGAGTTTAGTATAGAAAAGTGCGCACTACTAGTTATAAAAAAAGAGAAAACTAGAGACGACAGAAGGCATAGAACTACCCAACCAAACAAAGATGAGGGCACTAGGGGAACAAGACGCCTATAAATACCTAGGAGTACTGGAAGCAGACACCATCAAAGCAACAGAAATGAAAGAGAGAATTGAAAAGAATGCCTCAGGAGAACAAGAAAACTTCTCGAAACCAAATTATATAGAAGAAACCTAATAAAAGGTATAAATACATGGGCAGTATCACTAGTAAGATACTCTGGACCGTTCATAGGGTGGACTAAAGAAGAACTGAGACAACTCGATCAGAAGACCAGGAAACTCATGACTATGCACAACGCACTACACCCGAAGGACGATGTTGACCGAAAAGGAAAGACGGCTGGAGGGGACTGGTTAATATAGAAGACTGTGTGAATGACAGCCAAAAAAGAACTAGAAAAATACATAATACAAAACACTGAAAGGATAATTATGGCAGCGAGAGACACTGAAAAAACAACAAAACACAGAGAGACAAACGACAAAACGAGAAATGGGAAGAGAAACAACTCCACGGAAGATTCATAAGAATGACAAAAGATGAGAATAACGAAAACACCTGGACATGGATGCGAAAAGGACATATAAACCGAGAAACTGAATCTCTAATAACTGCAGCACAAGATAACTCGATAAGAACCAACCACATCAAAGCAAAGATCGACAAAACACAAGAAAACACAAATGCAGACCCTGTGAACAAAGAGACGAGACGATAAACCATAAAATAATTGAAAGCAGCAAACTGGTCCAAAAGGAAAACAAGAACAGACACGACCAAGTGGGAAGGGTAGTACACTAGGAATTATGCAAACAACTGCATCCCGAACGCACAAACAAGTGGTACAAACATAAGCCGTCAGCAGTAATTGAAAACGAGAATCACAAAGTCCTATGGGACATGGACATACAAATTAATAAACCCATCCAAGCAAGAAGACCAGATATCGTAATAATTAACAAGAAAGAAAAATTCTGTCAAATCGTAGATTTTGCTGTCCCAGCTGACCACAGAGTGAGTATGAAAGAAAAGGAGAAACGGAGAAAATACACAGAGCTAGCCAGAGAGCTGGAAGGGATATGGAAGATGACGAAAATCAAAATAATACCTATAATAGTAGGAGCACTAGGAACAATCCCCAAAAACTTCTGGAATCAAAGGAATGACTGGAAAATACAACGAACAACAATCATGAAAACAGCTGGAATATCAATAAAACCCTTTGAATGTGGAAACTAACACACAGGGACAACAAGGGCAAGCCAGAAAAACTGCTGCAAAGTCAAAACATGAAACACTACATGAAACCAAGAACACTGAAACCACATATCTATAAGTTCGCTAACTCAACCCTACCCCCATTGCCACATCACTGCTCCCCCCAATAAGCGAGACCAAATAATCAAGTGGAGTCAAGGAGGAAGGAAAGACCGATGAACTGACCAGACCTCAGCCGAATAAATGCAAAGAGAACTGCGACCTTAGGGAGTCTTATTGCCACTCAAATCCTAGTAAAGACCAATAGCTGCTGCCAACGAGAAATAATGGCAAGCACCTGTTGCGATAATGTAAATTTATTTGCAAATGTTATCAAAAGAGGTGGAGAGTACCGGAAACCTGGGTCGACTTCTTGTCACTCAGCTTCCAGGGAACACAACAGGCTGTTTTCAGAGAAAGATCTCTGAAGACCTGTGTGAAAATTACTTGTTAGGCAATAATAATAATAATAATAATAATAATAATAATAATAATAATAATAATAGTACAAGCATAAACCCGCAACAGCACTCGAAAACGAGAACCACAAAATCCTATGGGACATGGACATACAGACGGACAAACCCATCCAAGCAAAAAGACCAGATGTCGTAATAATAAACAAGAAAGAAAAATTCTGTCAAATCGTAGACTTTGCTGGCCCAGCTGACCACAGGGTGAGTATGAAAGAAAAGGAGAAACGAAGCAAATACACAGAGCTAGCCTGTTAATAATAATAATAATAATAATAATAATAATAATAATAATAATAGAGAACAGATTTACTACTTACTTAATAATCATGGACTATTTCCCGGGGAACAAAAATAAACGTTGAAAAGGTAAAAAAAAAAAAAAAGGAACGCATAACCTACTATACATAAACCAAAATATTCCGAAGGAGGTAAAAAGTAGAAACAGGAACATAGCCATGGCATGGATTGACTACAAGAAAGCGTACATCAGGATTCCTTAAGCATGGATAATAAAATGCTTATGGATATACTAAATACCAGATTAGATTAACAATCTCATTGAAAAAGCAACGAGAACATAGAGACTTGACCCGATAGCTGATGGACAACACCTGTCTGGGATAAAAATACAAAGAGGTATTTTCCAAGAGGAGTCCCTATCACTACTACTGCTCATCATAGCCATGATGCCTCTTAACAATATACTAAGGAAATGCCAAACCAGATACAAGTTTACTAATACAGATAAAAGAATAAACCATCTAATGTATATGGACGACATGAAACTTTTCGTAAGAAACAAAAAAGAACTAAAGATTCTAAAAAACACAGCCAGAATATTCAGCCGGGATATCCGAGTGGAATTCAGAAGGGAAAAGTGCACATTATTCGCCATAAGAAGGGGAAAACTGGAAGTAACGGAAGATATGCAACTACCAAACTAAATCTCACTTTAAAATTATTTGAAAATGTGTGCATTTTTAACTTAAAATAAAAGTCACGTGTGAATTACTAATGAAATACACTTAGCAAATATAAAACTACACAGTATTTTCCCGTCAAAAATACTCTTTTTAATGGCATGTGTCCAAGGGTAAAATAATTTTTTATCATTCGGAAAATAAAAATACAGTCATTTTTGGACCAGTTTTATGAATCCCTCGGTAATTTCTTTAAGAATTGAAACAGAAAATAATCATCCTTCGTAATAGTAAATAGTATAAGCCCGTTAGCGTTGAACTCCATCTGTTTGTTAGTAAGTCATGTGAACTTGGGTAGGGCATACATTATTTTAAGGGACAGCTCAATTTGGATTTATTCATATGAGATTCGAAGACGACTATGTTATAGTCAATCGGGAAGCAGACACACAGTACTGCGTTCCTCAGACAGACAAGAACTTCTGCTCATGGAAATCTCGTCTAGTTCTAGGCCCCGATAGGGTGTGAGGGAATTTGTTAGCAGCTCATCAATTAAAAAAACTGTTTTCTCAAGACAGTAAAAGACAATATAATCTCCAAATCACTTTTTATTTTGAACATTTTTCATCTTACCCTTTAAGGGCCAACAGGTAGACTAAATAAAAAATAATGATGGAAGAGGAAGCAGACCGAACTTTTCTCAAAGTGAAAAGTCGCCAAAAATAACAGGAAACAAAATAATAATAATGGCGGAGAGGGGTGGTTGAAGGAGCCAACGTCAAATCGAGTTTACTTACTGTAAATAGGTTTACTAGAACGTTGTATATGAAACTGAACCCCTTTCCAAATCTTTAAATATTGATTTTAAAAAATTTCTTTTATTATCTGGTAGCTTAGTGTCCAATAATCCGCAAAAATAGTTGAAAAAAGACGAAAAGGAAAAATTGTAAAGGAGTCCCAATTATTCAGGTGCACGTACATATATTTTAAAAATATTTTCTTTACCCAAGTTGTGCGTGGTTAAACTAGAACTCGATAAAAAAAAAACGTTTTTCGTATCCAAAATTATTTATTTACGATTATTTTATACTTCATTGCAAATTAGAATTGTTTTCAAAAGAAAAAAACAAAAACGAACAAAAAAAAAAAAAAAACAAATATGTTTTTCTAATGTAAAAAAAAAACTACTTGATCAATTTACATATTTAAAAAAAAATTGTTTTTTTAGGACCTAAACCAGCGTAGTTTACTTCCTAAAAAGAAATCAAAATCTACTTTTTGTTTTTTTTAGCTAATAACTTTCAACGGCTTAAAAAAATAAAAGAAGGATTTTTTTTTTAAATAATTAAAATTTAATATTTTAGCATGGGGGATCACTTTCCTGTATAAATTTAACGAAAATGAGACCCCACTTCTTGGCAAAGTAACGAGACATGTAATCATAACCATTTTTTTTTCAAGTTTGGTGGCGGGTAGGGGGGAAGAAAAAAGAAATGAGGTAGGGAGTCATAATTTCTAAACATTTTAAAAATACGTAGAAACACTTCAAACCGCGTGTGTTGTGGATTTTTCAAATTTTTTTTAAAGATTTGCTTTAATTATTATTTCCTGACATTTTTAAAGCTGTTAAAACACACACACACACACACACACACACACACACACACACACACACACACACACACAAACTAGGGTGGACCTGTACAATACACACTCTCTCCTTGTATTTTATTTTCGTTTTTTTTACATTTTTTTTTTTCAGCGGATTACACTCCTGTTACATAAATAGATTTTGCAATTAATCTAAAGGCAATGATGTTAAGCTACACATATATTATCCAATATACTCCGTATTGTTTTTGCTGGTCGACATGTTTTTTTTTTTCGAGTACGCGTGCATTCAATTTTTTGCACGTTTATACATTAATTCTGTATATTCACTATTTCACAAAGCTGAAATCGATAGATCATCCCTCACAAGAGTATTTTGACGTTTAGGAAAATATCTGCATATTTAACATGTGTTTTTATGAAAATCCGGGGAAAACAACAGTCTTATAGTTAAATAATTAGAGATTTATAAAGAATCAAAATCGGAATCGGTAATTGTATCGGAATCGGGAATTTAGCATGGAATCGGTAACTGTATCGGAATCGGTAAAATTTTTTTGGAATCGTCCAATAACTAATATATATATATATATATATATATATATATATATATATATATATATATATATATATATTCAGTAATGTGATTGATAATTTAAAATTTAAATTAGAATTAAATCAAAAATCCGTTTAACAAGAAGGAATAACAAACAAAGGCAATAATTTGTACGATCGTTTCGGAAACAATGTTTTTATTGTGTTAGACATTAAGCCACGGACAATAATTTTTACGTAAAGTATTAAAAAAAAAAAACAATGTTTCCTCATCAGCAAAAGTGTTGGGAAGGGTTTTTAATATATGTAAAAGACACGATAAATAAACCTAGCATTAAAAGTAAGGCAGATGTATCTGGAAAAAAAATTAAAATAAAAGGCATGTATTTACTTGATAAGCAAATTAGTATGGGTTAAAGATAGAAATAAAATAGAATAAATTATAAATCTGAATTTGGTTTAAATATAATATCATAATAATATATTTCTAATAAAATTCATAGACACACGTATATACATATATATACATATATATATATATATATATATATATATATATATATATACATATACATACACATACACACGCATATACACAGATACATAGATATATATAAATATATATAATTATTAACCTTTTAATTCTTCGCCTTTTGAAATTCGCAATAAAGGTCAAAGTATTCATATGGATGTTTATTGTAGCTTTTCAACTTATGAAATGATAAATTTTTAAAAAGAACGCTAATGGAATATCTTATATCGGTTAGCATACGTTTGATTTAAACGCTAAATTTAAAACTGAAGAAAGAAAGGGGAAGATAATCTTATTTCTTTAATTAAACAATGCAAGGGAGATAGTTAGTATTTAATTTATTATTAAGGAATAATAAATCAAGCAAACAAAATATTATAATCTATTTTGAAATTACTGAATTTAATATTGATATTTGATAATTTATTTATTGAAATAAAAAATATCATAGGTTAAGGCTAAGAATATATTTTAATAATATATATAATAATGGTCGATATATCAGATCAATTAACAATAATATTTATTATCAAAAATTATTATTAATAAGCATATCAAGTTATAGTTTAATTTCAATAACTTTTACATATAGTATTAAAAAAACAAACAAAGTTTCCTCATCATCAAAAGTATTGGGAAGGGTTTCTAGTATATGTAAAAGATATTATAAATAACCCTAGCATTTAAAGTAAGGCAGATGTATCTGGAAAAAAATTAAAAGGTATGTATTTAATCGATAAGTAAATTAATATGGGTTAAAGATAGAAATAAAATAGAATAAAATTATAAATCTGAATTTGGTTTAAATATAACATTATGATAATATATTTCTAATGAAGCTTAAAAATGAAATACCAAGACACACACACATATGTATATATATATATATATACATATATATATACACACATATATATATACATACACTCACATACACATATACATACACACACATACACACACATGTATATATATAATTATTTACCTTTTGATTCTTCGCCTTTTGAAATCAATAATCAACGACAAAGTATTCATATGGATGTTAATTGTAGCTTTTCAACTTATGAAATGTTAAGTTTTGAAAAGAACGCTAATGGAATATTTAATATCGGTTAGAATACGTTTGACCGAAAATGCTAAATTTTAAATTAAAAAAAGAAAGGGGGATAATCCTATTACTTTAATTAAAACAATGCAAGGGAGATAATTAGTATTTAACCTAATTTATTAATAAGGAATAATAAATCAAGCAAACAATATATTATAATCTATTTTAAAATTATTGTATTTAATATTTGATAATTTATTTATTTACTGAAATTAAAAAATATATCATAGGTTAAGGTTAATAATATATTTTAATAATATATAATAATGGTCGATATATCAGATCAATTAATAATAAAAATAATATTGATGATCAAAAATTATTATTAATAAGCATGTTAAGTTATAGTTTAATTTTAATATTAAATATTAATAAGTAATATTTTTAATGATTTAAGGTGGTTTATATTTATTAAATTTAAACCAACGTTTATGACTGCATGCGAAAATAAGTTCTTCTCTTGAATTTAAGAGGGTGGGTCTATTAAAATATATTCTTAGCCTTAACCTATGATATTTTTGATTTCAATAAATAAATTATCAAATATTAAATTCAGTAATTTCAAAATAGATTATAATATTTTATTTTCTTGATTTATTATTCCTTAATAATAAATTAAATACTAATTATCTCCCTTGCATTGTTTAATTTAAGAAATAAGATTATCTTCCCCTTTTTTTCTTCAGTCCTAAATTTAGCGTTTAAATCAAACGTATGCTAACCGATATAAAATATTCTATTAGCGTTCTTTTTAAAAATTTATCATTTAATTTTTCCGAAAGGATCGTACAAATTATTGACTTTGTTTGTTATTCCTTCTTGTGAAACGGATTTTTAATTTAATTCTAATTTGAATTTTAAATTATCAATAACATTACTGAATATTAAATTAGCTCTAGGATATTTACCTATCGAGCTTATTATATATCTAAATTACAACGAGCACTTTTTCTTTTCCTGTATTTTAATTAAATTAGTAATTTTACTATTACATTAAAATACACTCTGCTCTTTAGACTATTGTTCTAATCTCCTTTATATATATATATATATATATATATATATATATATGTATATTATTGGAAGATTTTTTAACCTTGTAAACTACATAAAAAATAATATTTTTTAATTTCCTTGGAAAATCATTTTGTCAGTAAATCATTTAATCTCTTGCAATCGCTGAATCAACTTGCTTTCTCGAATTGACAACAGTCCTAAGTTTTCAAGGACCGTACATTAAATCACCCCCGCCCTAGCAGTGTTTAAACAAAAGAAGAAAAATGTTCCGGATATTCGATCCAGTGTTTTGCTTCAGATTAATTAGGCTGGCCTATTCACGTTATTATATATATATATATATATATATATATATATATATATATATATATATATATATATATGTATATATATATATATATGGCAGAAAACATGAAGTGTCATATCCAAACAGATACTACACTTTCCTTCGAGCCAAAGAGATAAGATGACTGGAAAAGGCGAATGACAGGTTGAAGCAGGTGAAGATTATGCACTGTTTATTCATTAAGACGATAACCAAAAGCGAAGACACGATTCCCGCACCCTAACCTGACCCACCTTTAACATCGGCCACCTCTAATGTGAAACTCATTCATCTGCCTCTAACGTTATTTTTTGGTGTTTCTATAATCTGTCCCTCTTCAATATAAGAGCGATAGCAAACGCTCTCCTGGGAGCTTTGGTATATAATTGAGAACCTAACCTCCATTCAGGGATCGGTTGTTTTGTTATTCCGAAACACGTGCGGATAATCATGTTTTATTGACGTATCTGGTAAAGGCATTTTCAGGACTGTTTTTTTTTTTTTTTTAGCAAGGGGGGAGTTTACTTCAGAATTGAGGTTTTCTTTATTTATTTTACTTTTGTTTACACTGAACAAGGCATATTGCCACTAAAACATTTGAAATATAAGGGGCTACCGTGATGGGGGAGAGATTTATAGCGGACAACCTGAATGGGGAGTTTGGCAACAAGATGTTTTTTTACATGCATGTTCGTATGATCGGGGAAACTGGGAAAACGGATGGAACACAAAACGCAAGCAGCTCGATGAAAAAAAATATTGGAGTGGAGAATTTTCCGGCATCTAAGGACCTCTAATAATGTGCTGTTCAGAGTACTCTTTCCTGCCTTCGACTTCTAAATTTAGCGATGAGAGTCCTCTTTACTTCTCTAGACCATTCCAGAAATGATCCGGTCCCTGTTTATTTTACGGTGGGAGTTTGCTTCTATACAGTTCTAGGACGTCCACCCTCCCAGACTTTGCCTTCTTCCTTTGAGAAACGGGCTAGTTTATTGCTAATTGCATGAGGCACCCTCACTGGGGAATGCCGACGGGGCTTCCCACGCACATTTTGCAGGTTAGAGTGCCCAACTCCCTCGGGGGCGCTGACTTCTCAATCCCAATTTTTCTGACCCTGGTGACTAAGTTCTTGCAGTGGGAGAGAACTAAAAATAATAAAAAAACCCTGCAGCCTCTTTCTGACAGCAGAGACGTTGCTAATATTTCTCTACATGATCGTTATTTTTTTTATTGTAAATGATCGACGCAGCTCCAATCTGTGATTCCCATGTAAAACGTTCATACAAGAAAAGCCCATCAGCTACAAATTCTATACATAATTTTCATTTCTTCCTCTATGTACTAAACACTAAACGAGACTGTTATGAGTAAAGTTTCTTTCTAAGAATCACCTGTCTGTGAAATATAACACCACGGGTCTTCTTCCCGGCTCACTACAACGTGGTTGTTTTCGAGTTCAAAATTAACAGGTTCTTTTTTAACCGTGCTTATATATCAAATTCTGTTGAGTCATATGCATCATTAGCAATCCTAAAGCTTCACGATCCACCTAACAAGCTCATTAACACGTATCCTCGAGTGACTTTTGGGCCTTGATACCATAACCCCCCCCAAAAAAAACGATTATATACATTTTACCTCAATTATAACCACAAAATTTAAACATACCTCATAGTTGGTTTCCATTGCGTGATCTTAGAATATGTACGCTTCCAAAGCATCAACAAAAAAAAATGTAACCAAATCGAAAAAAGTCTTTCAAAATTTTTAAATACTTCAAACAATTGTTATGGAAATTGCTCCAGACAAATCATGAAGCCACTTAATGTAAGGAGCTGACAAGAATAAACACCCGTATAGCTGAAACCACTGTAAAAAAATTTCCCCACTCTTTATCTGTGCCAAAACCAAAACGTAGATTCCATGAACAAAGCTTCTTTCTTAGAACTGCACGCCTGTGGAACTCTGTTCCGTCTGGCTGTTTCCCACCTGACTACAACCTGGATGTCTTCAAGTCCAACATAAACAAATTCCTGATGAACGGCCCCCTTCAGTAGAGACTTTATCAAATCTCAATACTAACGTACTGTACACGTAATAACCCTTATCCCTGAGTGGCTTTCGGGCCTTGATAAGTGGCGACCACCTTGTAAAAAAAAAAAGATTATTGCAATGACAGAAGATGCTTATTGGCCTTAGTCTAGCAAAGACTAACTCTATTAGTAAGATAAAATGAGTCAGCAGAAAGTGTATTCCACAAGTTTGCAGTTCTTGGAAAGAAGATACTGGAATAGTAAACTGTACTAAAATGAGGCATCAAAACGGCGAATTGATATAGACCATTGGACCAGCGAATCCACCGAGCTGAAACAAAGGAAGCAGCGAATAGATAAAACACTTATCGATAACACATACTATAATAGTACTTATAGAAAAGACTAAGACTAGCAAGATCACGTCTGTATGTGTGTGTGTGTGTGTGTATGTATGAGAGAGAGAGAGAGAGAGAGAGAGAGAGAGAGAGAGAGAGAGAGAGAAGGATTGCAGAGAAGAAAGGGTTGGGTCAATCAAATTACAGACACGTTTCTCTATCTTATCAAGAACTCTCAAATGGGACTGAAATTCACCAGTCTAATTCATACTGAACTAGCGTCGTAAAATACATTTAATATACTTATGCAGATTTCGTATTTATTATTACAAAACAAATTTTCTAGCGGATATTTTTTATATAAATAAACTGATTTCAAAAGTTTAAAACTTTGCTTGCGTGCCATCAGCTAGAATCGAAAACCAAAACATTTAATGCTGCAGCTGTGTAACCGTTTAAGCTAACGCGACATAAGAAAGATTTAAAATCAAACCACCTTTAGCTTTGATCAGTTTACGCATGCGTAAACTGATTGAACTGTCGGCAAGTTGAAATGAGCATTTTGCATTGCAACTTACCGACATATTTTTTTACGTGTTTGTACATCCATCCAAACAAAGATTTTACTCATTATAAACAATCCTTGGTGCATGATTACTGTTTCCTGTTAATGTCAGTGTTACGTGACCAGTAGTTTAAGAGTTTATCGGTTAAATATTTACACACAGACAGACAAACATACATCTACTGTTTTATTTATATAGACTATGTGTATTTACTTGGCGTTGCTCGTTATATATTACATGCAATTTGTTGTTTCTCATTTTAAAATCCCTGCCGTTTTTCTTTGTTACAATCAATAGGCACTAATTCTGTATGAATGAATACAGAGTTACACCCCCTTTTAAAAGGATAGTGATTATTTGGAAATAAATGATGACAAACCAAACAAAGTATTTTATTCAAAGAATTGAATCGAATTAAATTATATTCTTGTTAACAACACGCTACAACGATCCAAAAGCAAAATTGACAAACTCGAATCAAATATTGATTTTGTAGGATGAAAGCTATCGATAACAAAGAAACTATGAAGACTGACTTTACTTTATATAGTAGATGCCTAAATATAAATATTCAGCCACGCACATTTACCAAATATAATAATGGAAAACAACACGCCTCTGACAGACTCTGACAGAACCCAAGTGGTGTTACATGGATCGTTGAAATTCATGTGGACCCGTTGACAATCAATGATGTATAGGTTAATAAAAGTCATCGTTTATGTTCTTAATAAAAATAATAGAACCTTCGCAAGTGTTCACACTAAAATTCATACTCATTATATAAAATATATATAAAAATAAAATAAGGAAATCACTCCTCAGGTGCAAGATATCATAAAAAACCTAGACACTTGAAAAGCATGTGGATCCGATCTCATCCCGGCTGTGCTATAGAAAAAAAATGCTCCGCTGAGGTTGTCCCAGTCTTCTCCAAACTATATAACAAATACCTTGATGAATCTTGCTTTTCTCACTGCTGGAAAACTGCTTCTGTGGTACCAGTTTATAAGAATTATGGCGAAAGAACTGACCCATTAAATTATCGGCCCATTAGCCTCCTCCTGCTTTTCGTCAAAATATTTGAGTTCATAATTAACCAAGCTCTAGTCAATCACCTTACAGTTGCTAAACTTTTGACCGACCAACAATATTGATTTAGACAAGCTCGTTCTACAGCAGATATCCTCACATACACTGGACAAAGCGGGTGAAGGTAGAACGGTAATTCTAGATATATCTAAGGCTTTTTACAGGGTTTGGCACGATGGTCTTCTCAGGAATATCACATCTTACGGTATCATTGGACGAATACTTAACATAATCAAATCTTTCTTAAATAAGAGAAGAGTCCAGATTGTCCTCAACGGTTGTACATCTAAACAATATTATATAAATGCGGGAGTACCTCAGGGGTCGATCCTTGGACTTTTATTATTTCTAATATTCATAAATGACCTTCCTGATAAAATTGTTTCTGAGATGGGTATATTTGCTGATGACACCACACTCTATAAGAGGCACAAGGGGAAAACAAATGAACACATATCTAAAAGAATGGTAGAAACATTAGAGAAAGACTTCCAATCTGTAGTGAAATGGGGTCAAAAACGGATGGTTACAATTAATGCTGCCAAGACTAAGCTTGTTTCCTACAATAATTACAAGAAACCTGCTGCAAATAAGGTGGGCTCTCTCTACCGTGTTAGAAAGTTACTTACGCCTGAAAGTATCCTGTATCTGTACAAGGCCACCATTCGCCCATGTATGGAGTATTGTTGTCACATTTGAGCTAGTGCATCTAGTCTCTCACTCCTGGACAGGGTTCAAAAGAGAGTCGCCAACCTGATAGGTCCTAAACTGTCATCAAAGCTTCAACCTCTGTCCCATCGACGTAATGTTGCATCCCTCTGCCTGTTCAACAAGTATTTTAATCGTGAATGCTCCGACGTAAATACCCCGACAAACCCGGCAAGCAGCAAAATCCCTCCCCTACACAGTGGAGATCCCCAGATGTAAGAAAGCCTTCTACTCTAATAGTTTCTTTCTCTGAACTGCTAGACTTTGGAACTCCCTTCCGGGTTCCTGCTTTCCCAACTATACTGACATGCATAAGTTCAAGTGTAATGTGAACGGACCTCTCGCTGCTCAACTCCCTACATAGTACCCCTGCAGCTTTTGTCCCCAATACTAGCTCCATACATTAAAGTGGCACTGTACCTTGCTTGGGGTAAAAATGGAATAAAAATATTAATATAAAATATTATATAAAAGTCACTTTGTGTGTGTGTGTGTGTGTGTGTGTGTGTGTGTGTGTGTGTGTGTGTGTGTGTGTGGGTGTGTGTGTGAAGGGCTCCTTCCTCATAGGTTCCGAAACGGCTGGTTCTATCTTTTGCAAATTTCACACAAAGGTTATTTATATATCTAGCAGTGTTCTTAGATAAGTTCTGTACATAAATTCATCCGATAAGTATCGAAAATCGAAAAAATCCTATCCTAAAAATAGTTTTTTTCCTAATAGATAAAAAAGAAGAATCTTCACATGGGGAATACTTTACGTTACACCGGCAAGGGAGATAATAAAATCTTAGCAAATCATTTCTTCTAAAAACAAAACCAAAACAATTATTGACATCAGTAGTAGAGCATTCGACTAAAAATCTATAATGAAAAACAACACGCCTCTGACAGACGTTCAAGGCCGAGTTTACCTCACTATTTGCTTTTAATTTTTTCTTATTAATGAGTTCAATTTACGACAAAAGAAGAGTTACCATTTGAAATAGCCGCAAATCATTTCTTCGTTTGCATATTTTAAAACTAAACATTAATAAGAAGTGACTTTCCATAGCATTCATCGTCATTGTAAATAAACAGACGGAATTTGATGAACGACATTATTATCGTTATTTTTTAATTTATTTATTTATTTTTATTTATTTATTTTGCAAGTTAGACCACCGGGTAAATTATTCCTCATAATATATAATATTCAATAGAGGATTGATTCTATAATACATACGTACGCAATCTGCATGTTTAAGCGTATTGTACGACCGGGCAACGCCGGACATCTAGCTTGTATAAAATAACGTCTAAACACTAGTGTATGAATGAATGTGTGTGTATAGGGTGGAGCGATAAATTTGTCGCCCAAAAGAAAACAATACTACAGTTTTGTTTTGTTTTTAAACTTTTGTCTTAAGAAAAAGTTACTGGCGGTTAAATGGAAAAGCTTCTTATTGAAAATGCGTTTCTTTTCAAGAAAAAAGAAAAGTCAAGACGATAATCAAACCCGGAGCTGTTTTAAGAGAGAATTATCTTTACAGGACAGAAAACAAAAGAACAGAGTGTGTGTGTGTGTGTGTGTTTTTTCGTTTAAAATTCTTGGTTTTATATAACTAGCCTGGGTGTCCGGCGTTGCCCGGGTGTTTGGAGGTGTGTGTTGAGCAAAAAAAAAATAAAAAGTGGTAGTAGGCAGTCAGGCCTACTACCACTACTACCGTAAAGGAGGAAAAGAACGTGAAAAAAGTAACGTCTTTGCTGTTACGCCCATTGCCAAACCGGAAGTGACGAAAGTTTAAATTAAGACTATCGAAGAGAGGGGATGACTTTCGAAAATATCGGCGAAAAAAGCGACCCCTCCTTATAGAAAAGTGATCAGTTGAGGGTGAAGGAATTAATGTTTTTAGCCAATTTTTCGATATTTGTCGTCCGAAGGATCGATCTTCAAGATAATATCAATCTCATGAAAATCCGTCACCTCTTTCAAATGTTTTAGGCATACATACACATACATACATACACATTTAAACAGCCAGGTGAGATTTATATTATACACTAGCGAGGGTACCCGGCGTTGCCCGGGTGTTTGGGGGTATATGTAGGGGAGGGTGACCCTGTTTTAATATTATAAAAAACACACGATGTTAAGAAAAATTGGAAAAACCAATACAAAGCAAAACAGCGAACAAGCGTAAAAAAAGGGTGTAAAAGAGGAAAAAAAGTTTAGGTAGAAAGACAGGCCCAAACCCGAAACATCGAGGCTAATGGGGGGGGGGGAAATGCCCCACACGTTACCCCTACGCCAAAGAGACATACACTTAATAACGGATAAAATTAAACCTTTAAAAACACTTGCAGGTGGTTGAAACTAACGCGAACGTTTTCTAGGTCAAACATGACGTCATTGTCGTAGTAGCAGGAGCAGAGAAAATGAAGGAACGATTTTTTCGGCACCCCTCCCTGTACAAAACTGATGATTTTAGGGTGAAGGAATTAATGTTTTTGGCCAATTTTTCGATAATTGTCGGGTGAAGGTTGGAGCTTTAAAATGATACCTATCTGACGAAAATCCGTGACTCGTGTCGAAAGTTTTTGCGAGACATACAAACACACATACATACATACAAACATACATACTTACGCAGATTTTCGCTTTTATATATATATATATATATAGATTAGCGGGGGTACCTGGCGTTGCCCGGGTGTTTGTAGGTGTGTGTGGTGTTAAATAAAAAAGAACCCGAGGGGGGGGAGGTAGGATCGAACCCGAAGCCCTGAGGCGAAGTTTGAAAATAAAATCGGCCAACCAGAATGAGTTAGTGAAAGATGTTTGAATTTATATAAGAACAAAATTGACAGGTGCGCGGCCGGAAGTCGTCGAGCGTGACGACGACGACGACGACGACGACGACGACGACGACGACGACGACGACGTAGGTTTGTTTGTTATAAGCGAAGTAAAAAAGAAAACAACGTTAACACTAAGCGGGGAAAACACACACAAAAAACTAACGTAAGGCAAACGAACGATGAAAACAGAAAAATATATATATATGAAAATTTTCAATTAAATTATTTAGAATTACAACAAAATTTATTGTTTGACAAATGAGTACAGATATCTATTAAAGTTTTACTAAAAATACTGGATTTGGTATTAAATGAGCCGAAAAGGGTTGATATGCCGTAGAACAAAAGAGTGAAACAATTAAATTTTACTTTATTTAAACCTGCGAATTATGTGACCCGGGCAACACTTGTGTTGTGCTTAAAGATTTCATTATTTCTGCGAGGAAGTCTATAAGGTTGTCTACATCTACCTAATGACAGCGGGGCGATTGCCGATAAGTAGACACGCCAAACGAGTGGTCACTTTAAATAAAAGAGGCGGCCGAAAATAAACACTGGAGTTTGTGTATTCATGTATTCATTTCCGGTTGCGCCTCTTCTAAATGTTTACAAATGCCCACCCGTGTTTTTTTTAGCAACGTGCGGTGCTAGATATTAAATGTCCACCGAAAGATAAGATCACTAATTGCGGAAGTGTCCTAAAAAACAAAAAAAAAACAACATTATACAAAGAATTCAGAGATGTGTATCTTTTTTTTTTTTTTCTTTTTTTGCTCATTCTTCTTCTTGCGTCGGGTAATTAGAGGAAAACGGGCGATGGTAAGTAAAACTTCAGTTTAGTAACCTGAAATTATTGCAATGAAAATTTGTGTATATAGGTGAGAAGTATTCTTATATCTCGCTTTTTAGTACAAATCTATTTGTAACGTGGCCATTACGCTCGAACTGCGTTCGTTACAGTTCAAACCTCTCTCGGACCCTCCACACTGTCCGGCACCGTCGAAAAGGAACAAACAAAAATAAATAAATCCAACTCGGCTTTTCTTTCTGTTTTAGATAATGGCATTTATAATAAAGTAATCTTTCCAAAAAATGCTTACTTTTTTTTTTAACTGTTCATTTCGTCTGACATGAGATTCATCAAAACCTCGCCGTCTTGACACCGGCTTAAAAATCAAAACATATCGCTAAAACCAAAACAAACAATATATATATATATATATATATATATATATATATATATATATATATATATATATATTATTTTTAAAATCTAATTATCCACTGACACTTGTTTCGTCGTCTACGACTCATCAGTGTGGCTGAATATAGCGTAGACGACGAAACACGTGTCAGTGGATAATTACATTTTAAAAATAATATATATACCGCTCCCCATGTGGGGGTACCAAATTGGTTAAAGGGAAAATTATTCCCAGCTCGCATTTAGGTAAAAATGCGCCTTCGTAAATAATTGAATTCATTCAAAACATATCGCTAAAACCAAAACAAACAACATATATATATATATATATATATATATATATATATATATATATATATATATATATATATATATATATATATGAATATGCAACATTCAAAATTTAACGGTTTTAAAGACTAAAGATCACTGAAGTTAAGCAACGTTGAACCTGTCTAGTACCAGATGGGTGACCATTCAGGAATTCTAGGCGCTGGACGTGCTTTCCGCTTATCTCGGCATTATTTCCAGTCGTCCTGAACCTCCACTCAGGAGAAGTTTGGTTAGGGATTGCGCAACTCTTGCCACACAAATTTCACGCGCAAGGAAGCCTTTATATATATATATATATATATATATATATATATATATATATATATATATATATATATATATATATATATATCGTTATTCAACATTCAGTAATTGGAAATATTTTTTTTATTTTAGCAAGTATAGCTATAGAATTTTTCAAAAAAAAAAAAAGATGGCGGCAAAAGACTTACTCCACACGCGTGGTTTGAATTCTATGACTTTTTTGTTTTGAAATACTTCAATAATAATTTCATTTTTATGTTTCTGCGGACTTTAAATATCTCCAATTTTTTTATAAACATTTTTTTCTAACTAAATCTTTTCCATTGCAAGGACAAAAATCTTTCCAAGTGTTTTGAGGAATATATTTTGTCTGATGAGTTGTTTGGTGGACATCCGCCATTCAACCAAACACGTGTAAACGTCGCTCGTAAAAATATGAATAAAATATCATGATTGACGATTAAATATATTTGGTTGAATAATAATATACATGCTCCAAAAGTGAAAATTCATTTTTATTGAGCTCAATTAATTGTGGCACTTATGAAAATCTCATATATATATCTCATATATATATATATATATATATATATATATATATATATATATATATATATATATATATATATATATATATATATATATTATTTTTAAAATGTAATTATCTACTGACACGTGTTTCGTCGTCTACGACTTATCAGAGTGGCTGTAAACGACGAAACACGTGTCAGTAGATAATTTACATTTTAAAAATAATATATATATATCTCCCCATGTGGGGGTACCAAATTGGTTAAAAGGGAAAATTGTTCCCAACTCGCATTTAGGTAAAAATGCACTTTCGTAAATAATTGAATTAATTAAAAAAATATCGCTAAAACCAAAACAAAACAACATATATATATATATATATATATATATGAGGTGCCATCAATAAGGTTTCAGATTTTTTTTTTTTTTTGTACCGGCATATACAATTGTCGTAGACTCTTGAAAATGCAGTATGTTATTGCTATAAACCTTATAACTGATCTAATTTCTATGATTTCAAGTTAAATAAACAGCTACAGCAGGAATCAGAATACACCCTACTAAAGCCTGATTGGTAAATTTCAAAAATGCAATCTGAACGTAAAGAATGATGTACAATAAAATTATGTTTTAACTTGGAAAAATGCCACAGAAATAATGGAATATTTCAGGCTGCTTTGAACCATCTTATATAAATAGAGCATAAGTTTTTGAGTGACATAAAAGATTCAAAGAAGGCAGAGAATGTGTGAGGGATGATGAACGGTGTGGGAGAACAAAGGAAGTCAGAACACCGTAGTTGATTGGCCAAATAAAGAATTTCATGGATAAGAACCGCCGTGTGTCTAGAGAAACAATAAGGAACTGAGGATGCGGAAGATTTCACGAATGCACCAGTCCACAACCCCATCCCTGTCACAGACTATTTGACCAAGATGGCCATCTAGACAGTTCCCCACCCTTCCTATAGTCAAGATCTTGCTCCCTGTTACTTTTGGTTATTTCCTAAGCCCAAGGAAACCCTTCGAAGCTGTCGTTATGAGACAATCGAGAAGATGAAAGAGGCTGCACGGAGGGTAATTGACAGGCTAACACAGGAGGATTTCCATGTAGCCTTCATAAGCTGTTGGAACGGTACAATAAATGCATTGCAGCCGGAGAAGATTACTTCAACGGAAACTAAAGTTTCATGTTTTTGCTATCAATAAAAGTGGCCATATGAAAAAGTCTAGAAACTTATTCAAGGCATCTCGTACCTTAAAAGTATATATTTATTCATAACCGTAATATATATGCATACATCTCTCCCTCTCTCTCTCTCTCTCTCTCTCTCTCTCTCTCTCTCTCTCTCTCTATATATATATATATATATATATATATATATATATATATATATATATAGTTTGGTTGTTTTGTTTTACGGTATATCAACCCTTTTCAGGTTATTTAATGCCGAATCTGGTGATTTTAAAGAACGACTTTTTAATATAGTATATTTGTTCTTTAAGTCTTATTCTATTTAACCCATAGTTGGGACCCTAACAGGTACTACCACTCCGGGTCAGAGTGGACCTGGGAGCAATGGCAATTAAAGGGTGGCTACATACTCCCTAAGGCCTGCAAGCTGGGGCCTCACCATCGGATATAGTTTAAGATCATATCCAGGACCTATATATATATATATATATATATATATATATATATATATATATATATATATATATATATATATATATGTATGTGTGTGTGCGTGTGTGTGTGTGTGTAAATATGTATTATGTGAGTGTGTATGTTAATATGCATTATATATATGTATATATAATGTGTGTGTGTGTAAATATGTATTATATATATAATATGTGTGCGTGTGTGAGTAAATATGTATTATATATATATATATATATATATATATATATATATATATGTATAATATATATATGTGTGTGTAAATATGTATTATACCAGGGAAATATAGATTATAGATGTATGTGAGTGCTTTCACTAATATTTATATGCCTCTATTGCATCTCTGGTTTCATGTACATATCAAATTCGTTAAAATTCATTAAAAAAAATAACTTCACTTGAGATTGTATGTACGTTTGCGTCAAAATTCTCACAGGAAAATAGAAACCCAGAATTTTTATTTATTAATTAAATGTGTTGTTTTGCTAAGTTGTCATCTTGTTACGCATATAAGATTAATAAATTATAAACAAGGCTTAACTTAATATTTTACTGAAATTACACAAGGTTTCCGATCGTATGTGTATTAATAAATCTTTAACGTCCGTTTCATTTGAATGAAAACGGGTGTGCGTCTAAAAGTCTGCTTGTTTGATTCGGCACTGTTCCGATTTTGCATATATATACTTCGCCATCCATATTGGAAAGTATTCTACTTAAAACGAAAATGCAGGTCCACAATGTTGTAGTTCACACAACACACTTGTATAGCTTGGAAACTGTACAGAAGACCAATTCAATAGTTGGATGTTTATCAAAAACGTGTCTTCGAGAAATTTGTGGAGTTAGTTTAAGCGACAGTATTGCAATTGCTGACCTTTTCACCATGTGTGACATTGATGATAATGAGTTATTTCTCACGAAATCACAGCGGCGCTTGACTGAGCACATATTGCGTATGCAAGAGGAAAGACTTCCAAAAATGTTGACAACTTGACAGCGGTCACTAGGAAGTAGGGCGCCCATTACTTAGGTACAAAGACAAATTAAAAGCAATCTCCTAGCTGCTGAAATAAACTCCGCTGCCCTCGAAGATTCTGTGATTGATTGTAATGAATGGTGATTTACCTGCTTACATGGAATTGTGAAAAATACAGCGTCAAACATCCAGCATCAAACATCCAGCATCAAACATTGTCAAACTGTATCAAACTAGGTAAAGAGATAAAGTATCATCCACCATCCCAGTTATGCACTCCAACAATCAACTCTCTTGCACAATTTGTGAACCTCTTTGTAGATCATTGGCTGGACTGAAATTCCATCTGTGACTCACACAATGTAAAGTGGAAGAAGTTGTAACAATCTCCTTTGCCGAAATCGACCAGATATGATATGATATGATGTGATGTGATATGATGTGATGTGATATGATATGATGTGATGTGATATAATGTGATGTGATATGATGTGATGTGATGTGGTCTGATCTTATATGATATGATATGATATATGATATGATGTGATGTGATATGATATGATGTGATGTTATATGATATGATATGATGTGATGTGATATGATGTGATGTGATCTGATATGATGTGATGTGATCTGATATGATATATGATATGATGTGATGTGATATGATGTGATGTGATATGATGTGATGTGATATGATAGGATGTGATGTGGTCTGATCTTATATGATATGATATGATATATGATATGATGTGATATGATATGATATGATGTGATGTTATATGATATGATATGATGTGATGTGATATGATGTGATGTGATCTGATATGATGTGATGTGATCTGATATGATATGATATGATGTAATATGATGTGATGTGACATGATATGATGTGATATGACATGATGTGATATGATATGATGTGATATGATGTGATGTGATCTGATATGATGTGATGTGATGTGATATGATGTGATGGGATATGATATGATGTGATGTGAAATGATGTGATGTGATATGACATGATGTGATGGGATATGATGTGATGGGATACGATATGATGTGATGTGATATGATGTGATGTGATATGATGTGATGTGATGTGATATGATATGATGTGATATGATGTGATGTGATATGATATGATGGGATATGATATGATGTGATGCGATATGATGTGATATGATATGAGGTGATGTGATATGATGTGATGTGATGTGATATGATGTGATGTGATATGATGTGATGTGATGTGATGTGATATGATGTGATATGATGTGATGTGTATATGATATGATGTGATATGATATGATGTTATGTGATATGATGTGATGTGATGTGATATGATGTGATGTGACATGAGGTGATATGATGTGATGTGATATGATGTGATATGATGTGATATTATGTGATGTGATATGATGTGATGTGATATGATATGATGTGATATGATGTGATGTGATATGATATGATCGGATGTGATATAATATGATGTGGTGTTATATGATATGATGTGATATGAAATGATATGATGTGATGTGATATGATGTGATGTGATATGATGTAATGGGATATGCTATGATGTGATGTGATATGATATGATTTGATGGGTTATGATGTGATGGGATATGATATGATGTGATGTGATATGCTGTGATGTGATGTTATGTGATGTGATGTTATGTGATATTATGTGATGTGATATTATGTGATGTGATATGATGTGATGTGGTATGATGTGATGTGATATGATGTGATGTGATATGATGTGATGTGATATGATGTGATGTGGTATGATATGATGTGATATGATGTGATGTGATGTGATATGATGTGATGTGATATGATATGATTTGATATGATGTGATGTGATGTGATATGATGTGATGTGATATGATGTGATGTGATATGATGTGATGTGAGATGATGTGATGCGGTATGATGCGATGTGATATGATATGATGTGTTATGATTTGATGTGATATTATATGATGTGATATTATATGATATGATATGTGATATGATGTGATGTAATATGATATCATGTGATATGATATGATATGATGTGATCTTATATAATATGATGTGATGTGCTATGATGTGATGTGATATGATGTGATGTTATATGACGTTATGTGATATGATGTGATGTTATATGATGTGATGTGATATGATGTGATGTTAGATGATGCGATGTGCTATGATGTGATGTTATATGATGTGATGTAATATGATATGATGTGATATGATGTGATGTGATATGATATGATGTGATATGATATGATATGATATGTGATATGATGTGATATGATATGATGTGATGTGATATGATATGATGTGATATGATTTGATGTGATATGATATCATGTGATATGATATGATATAATGTGGTCTTATATGATATAATGTGATGTGATATGATATGATGTGATATGATATGATATGTGATATGATGTGAGATGATATGATGTGATGTGATATGATATGATGTGATATGATATGATATGATGTGGTCTTATATGATATGATGTGGTGTGATATGATATGATTTGATGTGATATGATTTGACGTGATATGATGTGATGTGATGTGATATGATATGATGTGATATGATGTGATGTGATATGATATGATGTGATATGATATGTGATATGATGTGATATGATATGATGTGATGTGATATGATATTATGTGATATGATGTGATGTGATATGATATGATGTGATATGATATGATATGATGTGGTCTTATATGATATGATGTGATGTGATATGATTTTATGTTATGTGATATGATGTGATGTGATATGATGTGATATATGGTGTGATGTGATATGATGTGATGTGATGTGATGTGATATGATGTGATGTGATATGATATGATATGATATGTGATATGATGTGATATGATATGATGTAATATGATATGATATGATATGATATGATTTGGTCTTTTAGGAGATGATGTGATGTAATATGTTATTATGTGATGTGATATGATGTGATGTGATGTGATGTGATATGATATGATGTGATGTGATATGATATGATATGATGTGATGTGATATTATGAGATATATACATGGTCTTTAAAGTTTTTTTTAACTTTTAAGACTATATGAAAAAAAACTTATTTAATTTTTATATTTTTTATCATTACTTAGAAAACTATTTAGTCAGTAAGTCATTTAATCACCTGCAATCAATGCATCAATTTGCTCTCCCGAATTCACTATAGTACTAATGTTAATTTAAGGGATCATCAGTTGTTTAACATGATACACTATTTCGGGGATTAATATATATATATATATATATATATAACATATTCATGAGGGAAAACTCGTGAATTTAAACGAGGTTATTACGAGTGCTCAATGAAAAAGAGAAAAATATATTAATTTCATTTATATAGACAATACATGTAATGCTTGTCTTTATAAATAAGATTAATATATTTTGCTCCTTTTGTTGATCACTCTTAATAACCTCGAAACATGGAAGCCTCTGTGTAGCTTAATTGCTATAAATATATTTTAACAACTTACCATATATATTTTTTACTATTTCATATGTGTGTGTGTGTCTATATTATAAAATATTAATATATCATTATTATAAAATAATATATTATGTTTACAGATTTTTGTGCAACGATGCTCAATACATCAGGATAGCTGAGTAGTAGTAGTAGTAGTAGTAGTAGTAGTAGTAGTAGTAGTAGTATATAAATATGCTTATATTAAGTTATATAGATCATTTGTCTTTCATTTCAGAGAGAAATTATTAGACCAAATGCATTAATTTACATTTTAGGATCGTTTTTATGGTTAAGCGGTGTTCACGCCAACTTCCAATTAATCAGTCCTAAGTATTATTACTACATACTATTACTAGAGTGGGTGCCCGACGTTGCCCGGGTGTTTTTTTTTTACATAAGCATCACTACTTATCAAGGTCCAGAGGTCACTCGAGGTCAAGGGTTAAAGACTGTACAGTAGCCAATTGGACAATATAGTAATCGTTAGTAATGGAAATTCGGTAAATTTGTTAACTTAAGTGGAACGGCTCATCAAGAACGTGTTTACCTTGAACTTGAAGACAACCATATTGTAGTCAGCTGGAAAGCAGGAAAACGGAAGACAGTTCGACAGGCGTACAGTTCTAAGAAAAAAAGCTTTGTTCACGGAATCTATGTTTAGGTTTAAGCACAGATTAAGAGTGGGGGAATTATTAATAGTGTTTTCAGCTAGACGAGTGTTTCGTGTGAAAGTTTGGAGAAGGGGGACCATAGATTGGAGCTCAGTCGAGCACTTGCCATGAAAGTAACGATAAAGTAAAGACAAACTCGCAACATCTCTTCTGTGAGAAAGAGGTTGCAGAGAAGAGAAAAGGACATGTCCTACGAGGTTACGAAATCTATTTTTAGCCCCCCAAAAAAGAAAATGGTAGTAGGCAAGCAGGCTCGAACCCGTACCGCGAAGGAGGAAAGAACGTGAAAAAGAAAACCTAAAAAACGTGACGTCTTTGCTGTTGCGTCCATCGCAAAACCGGAAGTGACGAACTTCAAAATTAAGGCTAGTCAATCAAAAAGAGTGGATGACTTTCGAAAATATCAGCGAAAAAAGCGACCGCTCCCCTGTAGAAAACTGCCCCATTGAGGGTGAAGGAATTAATGTTTTGTGCCAATTTTTTCGATATTTGTCGTCCGAAAGTTTAAAGTATAAAACGACACTGGTTTCGTCACGTTCCAATGCGTTTGTCAAAAGTTTTAGGCTGACATATAAACATACATACATACATACATTTAAACAGACCGGTGAAATTTATATTATGGATTATTACTATTCGTTTTCTACAACCAATAAATCTTTCTTTCTTTGGTCCAAATTTTATTGCGGTTTTACCTTTCAAAGTGGGCCGAACAACCAAACAATGACCTTGTCATTATGGATTTAGAAGTGTTGAATCATTATTGCAATCATGTGATTCTTTTATGAACTATCGTTATTTTTAACGCTTTTTTTAAATCTATTTTAAACAATAAAATAAGCTGATATTAGATTTATTTAGTAGATGATCGTCGCACAGCATATGCGCTGCTTTTATAAGTCGTCTTACTCTCTACCGTTCAAAATTCAGAAACATAATACCTTTACAGCTTATTAAAACCTTCTATACACTAAAGCCACCCAGAAAGGAGTTCAGACTTGATCGTTGTGTTTAATTTGAAAGTTTTTTTTTTTTTTTTTTTTTTTTGCATGTGTGGACAGGAGATTAGTATCCATTAAAATACATTCGATGCTATCTAATGTAAGGTTGGTTTGGTTGAAATTGCTTGGTAGAAACGTTAGACAAAACACACCCTTCTTCTAAATGATAAAATGTTCTAACCAAAAAAGACCACACACTAGATAAGATCAAATGTATTTTAATGGACACCAAATTTCTACCCACATATGCACGGAAACAAAAAGAAAACAAAATGCGTTTTAAAACTAAACATATTTTTCTTTTTTCTTTTTATAAGATTATTTTTTTTATCATATTTTGACAGTAAATTTTTACGCTACTTTAATTTCTATTTGTAAAACTATCAGATGTAAATAGCTTCCAAGTGATTGACAAATAAATATATTTGGTTGAATAATGACATACATGCTCCGAAATATATATATATATATACATATATATATATTTATATATATTTATATATATATATATATATATATATATATATATATATACATATATATATATATATATATATGCACAATAGAAAAATACGAGCATGTAAAGTAATATGGTTAAGCTTAAACATAGAAAAGTAAAGGACTAGTTGTTAAAACTGGAAAAGAAAAGGACAAGGTATTCTAGTAAAAAATAGACCAAATGTATTAATTTACATTCGTTTAGTCGATAAGCACTCGAAAGGTTATATATTTCCAAATTCGTAAATGTAATTAATTTTTGTTTCAACTTTTATCAAAACATTTGCTCACTAAAAACCGAAATGCATACTGGTAGATTTAATTACGTTATTAAAGAAACAAAGTGTAGTATATATTCTGTGTGAAAAGAGGCTTTAAGGACGAGGATAAATCCCATCTTACAAGATTGCTAAGTCGAACTTGTACTCTGCCTAGAAAACAGAGCTGTTAAACTCGACATAATGATATAGAATAAGAAGGAGAAGGTAATAACCCTAGTTGACGTCAGTGCTCCTAATGATTCTAGCCGAGAGGGAAAAGGTAACGAAACACCAAAGTCTTATGTATGACACCAAAAGAAATTTGAATCGTAGAAAGATCTTCGTAGTTTCAGTAATTATAGAAGCAATTAGACTCATAAAAATAGAATTTTAAAACTTATTTCGTGAATATACCTGGTTAGCCAAATGCAAGAGAAATACAAACAATTGCATTTAAAGCGGACGGTAAGAATTATAAAAAGATCTCTCGGTTTGAATGTCTGAAATAGCGTGTAAATGTCTGAAATAGCGGGAGAATGTCGGGCATCGGGTAGGATGTCCCATTCTCAGTAAAAAGCAAAATGATAATGTTGGCAAAACAGACCCCCCCCCTTCGGAAATTCTGTTCTCAATCATGTGGCGAAGCTCTCCAAAGAGAGTATATAATTCGGTTTATTTTTTGTTTTTTACTAAATTAACACACACATAAATAATCACCTGAAATTATTTCATAGTCTTTATCAATATAGAGATCACGAGAAACTCTGTTCCCATTTTTGATTTATAGTAAACTCAATTGAAATTATAGTGGGTTTGAGAGATATATGTTTTTCTTGACGAGAAACTTAATAGTCGTCTGTTTAATTCAACTTACAAACAATAACGATATATCTTGTATATGATAAAAGAGGCGCAAATTTTCCCCTCTGGACGAAACTAGCGAGAGAGAGAGAGAGAGAGAGAGAGAGAGAGAGAGAGAGAGAGAGAGAGAGAGAGAGAGAGAGCTAGCGAGTGAGATCGTTTCTTTTATTTGGGTTTGATATCGTCACAAGTTATAGTTATAAGTTCATGTTAAATCGTGGTTGTACTTAGATTAAACGTTGCTTCGCAAAAAAAAAAAAAACTATTTGTGCGTACTATAATCTATTATAACTATTATTGCGTACTATAATCTATTATTACTATTATTGAATGTTTTGTTATTAATTTATGACCCAAATAGGTCATTAACTAAAATATATTGCTTTTTTTATTATTACATACCTTACATTACCGGCTAATTTCTTGCCAACCACACCCACGCCTACACTCACTGCCACAAAATGTGGTCTGTTGCAAAGGCCATTCTTAACATAGGTAGGTTAGGGGGTGTCCATTTCGATTGCTGTTCTTAACATGAGGAGGTTGGTGGTTGGACAACAACAACAACAACAACGCCAACCGTACTTCAATTTTTTACGCATGAGGGGGAGATGCTACCACCGGGCAACGCCGGTTAACGGGTCCTGCTATATATATATATATATATATATATATATATATATATATATATATATATATATATATATATGGAGAAAGACAGAGAGATAGAGATAGAGATAGAGATAGAGAGAGGGGGGATTGTCGTTACGATTTTTTGATCATTTTAAAAAGCGGAAGCTGTGGGTGTTGTCTGCTTCATATGAATTTTGATAGGTGAAAAGTCAATGATCAAGTTTATATACAATGTCAACAAGATTAAAAATAACAACGTTCACGTCATATAAATATCCACGGGATTTTTTTTTTTGTTATATTGTGTAATTAGGCATTAATTAGAACGATGTTAATGAAATGTCGGAACTATTATTATCTCGTTTATCTCGTTTATCTCGCCCCAAATTCGCGATCACGCGTCTCCTCTGCTAATGAGATAACCATAATAGCTGTAATTATCGCGTTTAGATCCGCAAAGAAGATGGGTTCTCAAATGGGAGGCACTTGGCTCCCAAATGTTAATGAAAGGATAACTAACAAAGAAGACAGATTCCCAAACGGAGACACTTGGCACCTAAATATAAATGAAGGGATACATAACAAAGAAGATAGGTTCTCAAATGGGAAGAATTTGGCTCCCAAATGTTAATGAAGGGAGATATAACGAAGAGAGTTTCTCAAACGGGAGGCACTTGGCTCCCAAATTATAATGTAGGGATGAATAGCAAAGAAGAGAGAAAGGAAAGATGCAAACCACGTATTCGCTTCTAAAACTTTGTTACGTGATATAATGTTCTTCAGGTTACACTGTGTTCATTGTAACCACGTGTTTGCCACCAGATTTCTTTTCACGTATACCACTGCAACTGCACTCCAATAATACCGTTTTCAATACTTATTTCGGAAAGAACGTGTTTGATACTTTTTTGTTGTTGCTATGAAACGTAAATGCAACGTTGAAATTTATTGTCTTGTTTTGTTCTTATGTTAGGCCACGTAACTGCACTCACAAGTTTAAGATGGTATTATGTACTCATCAGGACACGAACTTGGAACGTCGAGTTATCAGTTAGCGACTGTATCCACTTCATCACTTCCCACTAATGATACGATCCACGTACACTATGATATAGATTTAAGAGTCTTTTGTAAAAGAGCCCCGGCACTACTGAAAAAAATATCCCCACATGTCATGCGAAGTATTGCGTACACGTCCTTGCCCTATTTGTGCGTCTGTATAAATGTTTACATATTTGGAGTTGATTTATAGCGGTTGAATCGGCGCAATGCTTTCTGCCTATGATCAGCAGCTGGACATGTCGAAAATGAACCCTTGAGAAGAGTGGGTCTGCTATAAAATTTCCTCATGGGGATATATGCCTCTGTTGTTACTTGGAATTATTCAGTGACCTCATTTGCCCACTTTGCACACTACTCAGAGGATAACGAAAAAAAAAATGCTCCATGGGGCTAATTTGATGTCATCTCTGATTGATTTCCACAACCCGTTTGTAGTATTTTGTTATTTTGAGGAACGATTGTTCGGCTTGAAGTCGGTATTATACCCTCCTGATAATGGTATCAACCATTCTTACGTGGGTTATGGGCATTCGTCATGCATACCGTTTTCAATACTATTTCGGAAAGAACGTGCTTGACACTTTTTTTTTTGCTATGAAACGTGATATAATTTTATCTAACGACACCGTATTAAATGTAACGTTGAAATTTATTGTCTTGTTTTCTTTTTATGTTATGCCACGTAGTCGCGCTCACAAGATGTAGGTGGTACTATACACTCATCTGCACACGAACTTGGCACGTCGAGTTATCAGTCATAATCAAGAATGGGTGAATAAGTGAGGTTTGCTGTTCTTAACGATGAGGAAGGCGGATCGGGAAATTGATAATTAGTAGAAACTAGCCTGGGTGCCTGGCGTTGCCCGGGTGTGTTGAGCAAAAAAAAAAAAAAAAAGTGGCAATAGGCAGGCAGACCCGAACCCGTGACGCGAAGGCGGAAAAGAAAGTGAAAGAAAATTTGACGTCTTATCGCTACTCCATGACGTGACCGGAAGTTCAGAATGTTTAAATTAGGCAAGGTCAATTCAACCGATACGATGACTTGCAAAAATGGCTCACAAAAAATCGACCCCTCCTTGTAGAAAACTGCCCAGTCGAGGGTTAAAGAATTAATATTTTTGACCAATTTTTCTATATTTTTCGTCCGAGATGTCGAGCTTCAAAATGATACCTCTGTCAAAAGCTTTAGGCATACATACATACATACATACATTTAAACAGACAGGTGAGATTTATATTATAGAAGATGGAGCGCGCAATATAGAAATCTGATACCACCGAGAATTCAAGCAAATTACTTATCCTCATCCATCCATAGCTTTAAGCCCCAACTTTGTAAATTCTTTAAGCCACAACTTTGTAAATTCTTTTTTTTTAGGGATGGCGTTACTGGTCCCACGCCCAACCTTCCTAGAAGGTACATACAGTCATACATTCACCCAGCGCTGCCATAGCCGAGTTTGTAGTGTAATTCAAATCTTGTTGGTAGCTGAATACTTGATGCTTCACCAGGGCTATCGAGGGTATTTTTTTTTTATCGTGATGCCATCACTAGACGTGGTTCCTACCACAGCTTAAGAGAGTCCCATCTATCCTGGAGAGAAGGATAGACCGCGCCAGTTTTTCAACCTAGTGTTTTACCTCACGGTACATACATTCCCAAATGGCCACCTATCTGGTACTGGTCAGGCTCAACGTTGCTTAACTTCGGTGATCTGGCGTACTCCATAGTAAACATTAAAATCACTAACTACATACATTTGGGCGTTCGGATCTAATGAGAGTGCTGCATCTAATACTATGAGAGACAAAGCTGAGCAGGGTAAAGTCCCAGGTTCAAGGAGAAGAGTAGATGAAATGTAAATTACTAACGATCTGTTGTGGAAACTTAATCTAAAGCTTTTGTTAAATTATGTTATCTAGTCAGTGGCTGTTTCGATTATACAACCCGCATTACAGCAAAGTGGAAGGTATAGGACGTGTTTCGGCTAATATCCGGAGATATATCCGGATATCCGGAGACTTTAGAATAAAATATTCTACGTTATCGATATCGGAAAAGTTGTTTGTTTGATGCCAGTAAGTTGAAAGAGAAGAGTGGATGAGGTATAAGTAACTAACGATGCGTTGTAAAGTTAATCTAAACGACGTCTAAGCTTGTTAGACATCGGGTTATGCTTGATGTAAGTGTACAAAATGCAGAATAAATGCCGCTGTGGAACGCATCGCGGCATGGTGGAATCTTTCTGCGTGAGTTCATGTGGAAGCACAAGCTTAAATATAATGAAAACGATCTTTTCATGTAAATACTCTTTCTTTTGTGAGTATTAAAACGTTTATTTTTACTAAGGTTAGCATTTTTCCTGGTTTTTTTTTATGATAGTAGTATGTCTTTTACAAAAAGATATAAATAAAGTCTGAAACAGACAGAAAATTAAGTGTTCAATCCGTCCAAATCAAACTCGAGATTGCAGTGATTTTGTCATGCTTGATGAATATTTTATGCATGCATACAATTGACGCCTAAACTCTTTTAATGTATAAAGGTTGCGGAAGGTGTTGATTTCTGCTAACCCTAAACCTAACCCTAACCCTAATCCTAACCCTAACCTTAACCCTAACCTTAACTCTAACCCTAACCTTAACCCTAACCCTAACCCTAACCCTAACGGTAACCTTAACCCTAACCCTAACCTTAACCCTAACCCTAACCCTAACGGTAACCCTAACCCTAACGGTAACCTTAACCCTAACCCTAACCTTAACCTTTACCCTAACCCTTACCCTAACGGTAAACCTGACCCTAACCCTAACCCTAACAGTAACCTTAATCCTAACCCTAACCCTAACCCTAACCTTAACCCTAACCCGACAAGCAGCAAAATCCCACCCCTTCACAGTAGAGATCCCGAGATGTAAGAGAGCCTTCTACTCCAATAGTTTCTTCCCCAGAACCGCTAGACTTTGGAATTCCCTTCCGGGTCCCTGCTTCCCCAACTGTACTGATATCAAGTGTAACGTGAACCGACATCTTGCTGCCCAACTCCCTACATAGTACCCCTGTAGCTTATGTCCCTGATAGTAGTCTCCTACATCAAAGTGGCAATGTGCCTTGTTGGGGGTTTGGGTTAAGACTAGAGTTGGGTTATAAAAATGCAGAATAAACGCTACCGTGGAACGCAATGTGGAATAGTGGAAGCTTTCTGTAAGTCTCGATTTGAATTATAGTAGGTTTGAAAGAAATATGTTATTCTTGGCGAGAAAATTTATAGCCGTCTGTTTAATTTAACTAACAAACAATTACGATAGATAGATAGATAGATAGATAGATAGAGAGAGAGAGAGAGGGAGAGAGAGGGGGAGAGGTAGAAGGGGTAAAGGGTAATTGCCGTTTACATTTTCCTTCAAACAATAAAATATAAAAAAACAGAAGTTGTGGGTGTTGTCTGTTTCATATGAATTCTGATAGGTGAAAAGTCAGTCGTCAAGAATATATACAATGTCAACAAGATTAAAATAGCAACGTTCACGTCATATAAATGTCCACGGGATTTTTTCTTTCTTTTGTTATATTGTGTAATTATACGCTAATGAGAATGATGTTAATTAAATATCTGAGCTATTATTATCTCATTTAGAAGAAGTTTATTCCAATTTCTTTAATCCTTATCCTTGAATGCCCCTCTTTAGCCTTAATGAATAGTGATTAATTAGTATAAAAAACTAATAGAAAATACGTTTTCTAAAAATTAATAAATAACAACAAAAATAGCCCCGCCAGTCATGCGCAGAGCATGCACATTCCTATGACCATTCGTGATTCGTGAGTTATGTCCAGACATGCGATTGAGTTAGCTTCCGTGTTATGATTAGAGTTGGACTGTAAAACTGCAGAATAAACACTACCGTGGAACGCAATGCGGAATGGTGGGCAGCTGTCTGTAAGTTCATGTGGAGGCAAGAATATAAGGGAAACGATGTTTTTTTTTTTTAATACAAATACTCAATGTCATCAATGGATTCCATTATTTTGAGTAAATAATAAAACATTTATACTCACACTTTTTTGTGGCCGGAGTATTAGTGTATGGTGGGGAGCAGTACTCGTTTACAAAGAGTCGTATTCACTTTAAAATAAACTAGGCCATTAATACGTTTCGAGGTTTATTTGTCCATCCTCAATTACATGATGGTAATATATGACAAAAGATCTTTATTTTATAGCGGGAGTAGGAGTATGCCTCCGTCGTCGGGATCGACCATAGGTGATGCATCCATTAGATGCTAGCCTGGGCGATGTGATATGGAGGACAGGCGATTGCCCACATAGCACGTCCCCTCTCTCCATGTCGGTGGAATTAAAGGGACAACAATGCTGTTGCTATTTAGTACTAACGTCGTCGCAGGAACTGATAGGACGAAGTTATAGGTGACGGCGAACTGTCTTAGGGGCTCTGCTCCGGATTTTTCTTCGACGTTTACTCCTGAAACCTTTTCCATGGATAGGAATTTTACAAGACAGGGGAGGTTTGAAACCAGGGTTCACCTTCCCTAACGAGCTTCATCTATGGTGAGAGATGTAACATGTTATCAGGATTCAGAACCAGGTATAAAACCTCCCATACATTCTTCGGTAGTTTTAAAAATGTTAGTACATTTTAGGCGTCAGAGAATGGACCTACCCATTTCCCCTTTGTGTAATAGGAGAGGTAATGCCAGAGAATAAATCCCTCCTGAGACTGGGTGTGAATATTAGGCATATGCACCGGATCGGAAACCATTTGTACATATCACTAACATGCAGTGTTTTATGTTTCTGAATTTTTTTTTTTTTTTAGATGAGGAGTGATAATTTGTATTATTTTTGGTTATTCGGACTACTGTCCTTATCTTGAGTTTTATTTTCATAACGTTTTAGCCGATGTAACCTCTGACCTTTCTTACGTGTCTCTTGTTGAGCTCGGGAATCTTTCTCTCGAAATCGTGAATTTGAACGGAATTTTGAACGGAACCCTTTATTTAATCCACGGAGATAACATGTTCTCGCTCCATCAGCCATGACCGGGTAGAAGTCTTAAATAATTCATAATTGTATTCTAAGTATTGCCCGCACTGAGAATTGCATCTTAGACCTCCAGAAGAGTGTCATTTACAACTGGATTTTATTAAGTACTTTACCCGCAAGGTTCATCGTATATATCAGCGAGAAAGCCAAATTTCCTTTCATTCATTTTTTTGTCATGGACCAATCTATTCTAAAAAAAAAAAAACATGCTCCAAAAATAAATTCTGCACTGGTCAATTGATACTACAGTCCAATCAATGTAATAAATTTTCGTGTATAGCCCTATCGACAAAATATGAGCACCAAGACTTAACACTTTCTTTGTTTTTGTAGAAGTCGCTTTAGACAAAGCATGAAACCACTTGACGTAAAAAGCTAAAAGATGAAAGATGATTTTCTACAAAGACAGAAAATATGACGTTTTTGAATTTTTTAGATGATGGTTGGTTATTCGTATTATTTGGATTCATTGGACTACTGTTCTCATCTTGGGTGTGATTTTTACAACGTTTCAGTCGATGTAACCTCCGACTTTCTTCAGGTGTATCTTGTCGAATTCGGGAATGTTTCTGTCGAACTCGGGAATTTGGACGGAGTTTGGTAGCGAAACCCTTTATTTACTTCACAGGGGCAGTGTGTTCTTGTTTCGTCATGGCTGAAGTAAAAAAAAAAAAAAAAAGGGTTCGGCTCCAAATTCCATCCAAATTCCCGAGTTGCACATGAAGAAGGTCGGATGTTACATCGACCGAAACGTTGTGAAAATCCCACTCAAGATTAAAACAGTAGTCCAATGCATCTAAATAAGACAGGAAATGTCTGATAACTTTAGTCAAGGCTATAGGTAGGAAGAAGACTTTCAGCAAGAATAGAGTTTCACACGCCTGCAGTTCCTGGAAAGAAGCTACTGGAATAGAAAACTGTATTACAATGAGGTGTCAAAACAGCGAATCAATCGATGCCACTAGATCAACGAGTTAAAGAAGCTGGAACAATGGAAAGAGGAAATAGATCAAACAATTTTTAATAACATATGCAATAACAGTATTTATAGAAAAAAACTGAGACTAGCAATATCACGTCTGAATGTGTGAGAAGGGGTGCAGAGAAGAAAGGGTGGGGCAAACCAAATTACAGACATACTTCTTAACCTTTTCGAAATCGTTCAAATAGGATAGAGATTCAACAGCCCAACAACAGTTCTCTATATAATCGTAACAACGGGACCATCATTTATTAATAACTCTCACCAACCAGTATCACCACCATGCAGAGAATCCCAAACACATACATGATAAAAGTAAAGACTAAATAGAAAGGGAAATATTAACACGGAATCACGCTTCTTTAATTCAATATCTTGATTCAGTTATAAGACTTTGTCGGTAATTATTATCGACAAAGTTTCATAACTGAAACGAAATATTGAATCGAAATAAATATGACTCGAGGTTAATTTTTCTACTTTCAAGTGTTTAGTATAATATACACACTCTAGCTGGATTCCAGAAAAATTTCATAGTGCTTTCTACATCAATCTAAAATTTACTTGTTATTCTTTTTGAAATAACTATTCAGAAAAAATACTTTTATTTCGTAGGAATTATCAGTTACATATCTTTTAGATATATACTAGACATTTTCCCGTTAAAATCGGACAAAAGTTATAACCTGTCGAGTTAAAATTAGTGTTTTATGCTAAATTGATAGTTAAATGTGATTAAATTCGTGCTCATTTTTTTGCATCGCTATTAATTCTAAATTGTGCATCGAACGAATAACATAACACATTGTTTCCTGCACCTCATCACAACAAAGGTCTCTACAAAATGTCAGTCAGATCAGCCAGATAGTTACAAAGAAACCCTCTAGAGTAAATATGGTATTGTGGTGACTAATTCCTATTAATCTCTAACTGTGCATCGAACGAATATTATAATGATTAGTTCGCTTACCTTATCATAACAAAGATCCATGTAAGATTTCAGCTAGATCGGCTCAGTAGTTTCCGAGAAAAAAGATTCAAAGTAAGACAAATAGAAATCTGTAATATAAAATGTATGTATGTATGTATGTATGTATGTTTGCATGTATGTTTGCATGTCTGCCTAAGACTTTGGACGACAAATATAAAAAAAAAAATTGGTTAAAAACATTATTTCCTTTACCCTCAACTGGGCACTTTTCTACATGGAGGGGTCGCTTTTTTCACCGATATTTTCGAAAGTCATCCCATCTTTTCGATCGACTAGACTTAATTTAAATCTTCATCACTTCCGGTTTGTTATATAGTTGTTTCATTAAAGAGTCTTAGAGAGAGACTATTATAAGTGATGCTTTTTCTTGTGAGAGTTCTTATTAGTAATGATATGAGTCTTAGTGAGAGTTCTTGTCTTATTACATATGATGTTGTATCTTATAGAGAGAGAGAGAGATGTTGTTGTAATGACATTTTATAACACAGACATATAATAACAATACAATTTACCTTTTTGTAGAAATCACAAACACAAAGATGAGCTTTATCACAAACACATGATGAATTTATTTTCTGACGACCGGTCGACTTCCTCATTAAGAACTCAAAGTTTCACATTTTAGTTTCTGAAGTAACGTCTCGCTTCAGACGTCCGCCTGTCTCTGAGTTTTCTCACTGACTGTCTCTGACTCTCTCTACGACCAACTAACTCCCACCTCCTATATTGAGAACTCCATGCATCCCGGCCACGTGAGCAAAATTCACGTGTCTCAACATGCGCGACTTTGCACGTTTTCGACATTGATTTCCCAATAACCTATTTTTCTTGTGTTGTTTCCACAAAGGAATTTAACCTACATATCTAATTTATTTAACCATATTTTATTATCCACATTCTTTTAACAATTGAATAGTTTATTTATTATTTATTTCATCCGAATTAACAATTTACTGGACATTCCATTTAAACCTATTGTTCTTTAAAACTTATGTCCAGGGTTCGATTTCTGCTTTCTCTTATTTCCATTTTAACTAATCTCTCTATTTTTATACTTACATGAACAGGGGACAGCCCTTATCATGTAACACGGTTTGGCGATGGACACAATGGCAAAGACGTCACGTTTTTTTTCACATTCTTTTCTTTCTTCGCGGTACGCGTTCGAACGTGTCTGCCTAATACCATTTTTTTTGCTACCCCCCCCCCCAAAAAAAAAAACATCCGGGCAATGCTGGGCACCCAGGCTAGTATAAAATAAAAGTCAAATATGATTTTTTTTTCTTTATTTAAAATTGTAGCAATTTAGTTATTTTTAAAATAATTAAAATAATTTTCAGCTTAGTATTCTTTAAATCAAAACAAATATCGGTTTTTAATGTATTTATTACATATTTAGTATTCAGTTGCAGCGAATGACTGCAGCCAGAGAGAGAGAGAGAGAGAGAGAGAGAGAGAGAGAGAGAGAGAGAGAGGAGCAATGTAGTTGACGGAGGTTGATCTTTTATATTCGCTAACCAGCAATCCTTTGCACTGATCTCATTTTGAGCCAAGTAAGTGTAGGACGCAATTTTGCATTTTGGGTGACGTAACATTAATCCTTATTCCTTTCAAAATGGATAAAATCGGATTGTTTTACCTCAGTGACGTGACATTAATCACAAACCACTCCCTTTGCTGGTGGAACGATTTTTTTAATGTGCGTAAACGATGCTAACAGTATGAGCACAAGCTTTGGTAGATTAGTGTTATTGTCATGGATACCATTCAACCATGCTGGCCTCTTTCTAAACATTATAAAAATCTCGAGAATTAATACTTTTGTGAGGAATTATCGCGACACAACGCGAGACTACAGGATGTCTAACTCGATAGTCGGTAAATACCGACAATCTTTCTTTGTATTCACTTTCTTGTACAATACATTCTTTCTACTTAAGTCTGTGGTTCGCGTCTTTCATTATGATACTTTCTCAAGTCCGCAACAACTGGCGACGAGGTTTCATAAACTTATGAGGGAAAACCGAATTTTAAATATCCCAGTGTTTCTACAATAACTGGCGATAAGGATTCGAGAACGCACGTAGGAAAATTGAATTTTTAATATCCCAGTGTTCCACAACAACTGGCGACAAGATATTCTAACTAAGAACGTGGTAATCAAATGACAAACCTCAACAACGTCGACTTGCGTCAAAGAATTCGAATGAGCAGATAGTATTTCAAAAATACTAAACGAATTATTCAGAGAGCTGATATCGTAGAACCGGACAAGTAAACGTTTTAAGGACCAGGAAGTAACTTTGAAATTTGCACTGAACTCTCAATTCGCCACATCAATAAAAAGCTAAGTTCAACGAAAAGAATGAAAAATCCGTAAGACTTTTTTGAACAAAAAGTGACTTCTAGGCTTTTCATTTTTTTTTTTTTTAGTTTGAGTTTGAGTTTTTCGCAAGAAAATTTTATGCTGAGATAAAAAGAACCTGATTTTAACTTTTTTCTACCAAGGAAAAAAACGTGAAATTAATTAAGAGGAAGAGTAATTAATTTTTTTTCTCATTCGACCGCATGATCTACATTATGTTGATCGTTAAGAAAGAAAAAGGCTATGTGGAAAAGCGTGAATTATTCTTTCTATACATTCAAAGTTATATTCATTTTCATTTCCCTCTTAGTAAAATAGAATAATAAGAAACCATGGAGGACTTCAAATCAACCATAGCTTAACTGTGGAAATATCAAATGGATTTGCAGTAAAAAAAAAAATGAAAGCCCAATGCAACGACATAAAAACAAGAAAGATGACCAGAATTGGTCAAATACCAGATGGAACAACAACAGAAGCAGCAGAAAAATAATGAAAGACTACTAAAACAGCAGCCAAAATAAAATAAATAAATATTTTAGGAATAAACACAGAAAAGGGAAGGAAGTTTCAAACACTGCGACTGGAACAACAAGAGAAAACAGACTTATTACTACACACTTTAACAAATAAAAATAGTCACGAAAAGTATTATAGTATCATCGCAAAACGTGGTGTGGAACGCTATTAACAATTTCATTTCCGCTCCGGTCGAAGACAAGACTTTCGCCTCATAGTATAGAAGGTATACTTGTATAGCATTTATTGTGCCGATTGGGTGGACTCTAAAAAGGTACGTTTATTGCTTCAAATACGGGCATCTACAGAACACAACTAATTCGTGGATTACATTTTACAGCGAAAACGTGACTTAACTTTTTCTGAAACCGTAAAACTCTTAAAAGAACTGTTAAGCCCGATAACGTCGTTATTTCATATGTGGTGGAAGTGCATGCAAGAAAGATGACGATGTCTATTTAACATTGGCAACAATAGTCAATAAACATTTTGACGAATTTAAACTAGCTGAACTGATTGCTGACGATTTCAAATGATTGATATTTTTACAAGGATTGATATCGGTAACAGACTCTGAAATTCAACACAGAGTTTTAACTAAATTTGACAGCGAACTAAACCTGACACTACAAAAGTTGGTTGAAGACTGCGAAAGAGTGATTAGCGTCAAAAAACTTAAAAATCACATTGAAGAATCCGGCATTGCGTATGTAAGAAAATACATAAAAAGTCTAAACTCTATTCTCCAAAGAAAATTAAAAGAAAATACATTATTCTTTCGCACACAGAAAATACAATTCACTGAAAATCAAACTAAGTCATTACCAAGTCCATGCAAGTAAAAACTGTACATATCGCACAAAATTTTCCTGGGTTGCAATAGAATTGGACATAACATCTCCTTTTGTATGACAAAGGACAAAATTAAAAGTCGGGTACGATACACTAACACACGAAAATACGATAAAAACGTACGTAAGTATATGCTGATAAAATATTAAATGAAAACATGAAGTTTCCGTCAGATTTGCGATCAGACGTATCGATCATAAATTTGCATACATGGAAAAGATTAAATAAACCTACCATTGTAAAGTCTTGCAAAACAGACTGAACGGTAACTGGGTTGAACATAAATTTTGAAGTTGAATCAATCGAAAAAGAAAGTTTTCTCAGCTGATCTGGGAAAATGTACAAAAATGTTAGCTAAATCCTAACTAAAAAATAATATGAAAAGAGAATTCAAGAAAAAAAGAAATGTACCGTTTGTATTATTGGGGAAAATTTATGAAGAGCTTGAAAGACCAGTAAAAACCGGCATCATGTCAAAAGTTGAATTCAATCAATGGGTAGCACCTATCGTTTATGTCAAAAAGAAGTCAAAGAAATCCGCGTTTGCGCTGATTTCAGCACGGGTTTGAACTCAGTACTAAATGACTCCCATTATCCACTCTTTAACACTAAGAAGTTTTCACTAAATGAAACAAAGGAAAAAAACTTTCTCTAAAGTCGATTTAAGTGACGCACACCTTCAAATTCCAATCAAGGAAAATAGCTATCACTAGTCATTCATTCGAAAATGCATGACCTACGGACCCCATTAAACAAGACAGACGTGTGGAAATGGACACATGAATGGCAGGCAGTATTCGACACAATAAAAATTCCCTGACGTCAGATCTATTCCTCACGCATTATGATCCAAAGCTAGATATAACAGTTGCTAGCGACGCAAGCTTATATTATATATTATGTTATATAGGCCTGTAAATTACATAAAATGTCTGACGGAAGTAAAAACTGATTGCACACACGTCAAGATCTCTGCTCCCGACAGAAAAGCATTATTTACAGATAGAGAAAGAAGCTCTTGTTATTATCTTCTCAGTTACAAAGTTCCGCCGATATTGACGCAGATGACTCTTTATACTGCAGCCGACCATAAACCTCTATAGACCATTTTCAGTCAGAAGAAACGGTTATCCACCTATACATCAAACACATTGCTGAGGTAGGGTATCGTGCTGCTGAATTACAATTTCGAGTTAGATTACCTTTTCTCCGTTGGACATGCGGACGGACTTTCAAGCTTGGTTCGGAGACAGAGTAGACCTTTTAACGACTCAGTATATGATTTCTATGTATGTATAGTTAAATTAAAACGATGATGTGCAATACTATCAGAAACCTTCCTCTCACATAACATGAAATTAAACGCGAAGTAACAAAAGAATTTCCCCCACTCTATATCTGTGCCTAAATCAAAACGCGGATTAGAACTTTCTTAGAACTGCACGCCTGTGGAACTCTGTTCCTCCTGCCTGCTTCCCACCGGACTACAACTTGGATGTCTTCAAGTCCAATGTTAACAAATTCCTAACGAACCGCCCCGTTAAGTAAACCCTTCATCAAATCTCCACACTAACGTAATGTACTTGCAATAACCCTTATCCCTGAGTGGCTTCCGGACCTTGATAAGTGGTGATCACTGTGTAAAAAAAAAAGAAGAATTTATTAGTATCACAAAAACAGAAAATCACATATAAAGATAAGCAAATACAGGACAGGTTTTTATGTGTTATGAAATCCTACTATACAGCAAGAGGGTATTCATACCATTAGCATTAAAAAAAAGGAGAATGAAGAATTTTCATATGGGTCATCGAAGAATAAACAGAATGAAGAGTCTCATGCGTAGTTACGTATATTGGCCAAAGACATCAAAATCATGGTCAACTCATGAAAGTATTGTGCTTTGACAGCAGTCACTCTATATCAATTTTAAGCCATGCCCTAAAACAAACCAAGCCTGATCTAAAATTCATATAGATTTGGCAGGGCTACTGAAGAATTGTGGTGGACAGCTACACAACATGGTCAGAAGTGCTCATATGCAAGAGACTCACTACATGGGTATTTATTAATTTCCTCCATTAATTATTTTCCCGGTTAGCAATAAATTAACCTCTTCTCAAATGGTAAGAAAGTGACAACGGGATTCAATTTACTTCCAAAGACTTCAAGAAGTTCTGTGACACGTTCCAGATTAATCAAATCATGACTCCTCAGTACCATCCGCGATCGACACTTTGAAATGAGCACTCAAAAAGGCATGTGGCACACATACAGAAACGGCACTGCAACAGTTTCTATAAGATCACACTTAATCCTAACACACCATTAGCAATATTCACAGAGGAAACTTTTTTTCGGCGAATAATAGGACCCGTATTTGAAAAACTGTTGGCAAAGCAGACTAAACTGAGAAGAACCTCTATTGTTCCTAAGAGACGCTATGACTCACCAGAAAAAGTTTCATACACAACTTAGAGAACCAACACATATTTCTGACAACTAGACGCAATAGACAAAAACTCGGAAATATTGGCCATAAATTCATGCATAAAAGACACCTAGAATTAGATAAGAAAGCATCTGTGGGATGATCCAAAACTGCACCTCACGAAGAAGAAAAAGAAGATGTAATTGAAACGACATATAACACTTTCGACATCAAACCATACCAAGCAGCTTCAGAACGCCGCCGATCGAAAAAGAAAGTAAATTCACGAATCCTTTAACTATCGACCCAAAAAAGGCAAAGGTACTAGTATCTTTTGCGGAGTAAAAGCTTGGGAAGAGAAGTGTTATGGGGAGTTTCTACCTAAACCATGTTGTTTGCGTCTTTCTTCATGACCCTTTCCGTAGGGCCACAACAGTTATATAGATAAATCCGCTATATGCATTCATATTTACGAATATATAAAACAATTGGCTGTTCTGTAACGTTGTTATTTTCTCTAACTGACCATCAAGTTGGTCGGCTCATACACGGCAGCAAACACAGTTGGCTCTCAATACACGGCACCAGACATAGCTGGCTCTCGATACTCGGCACCAGAAAAAGATGGCTCTCAATACGCGGCACCTAACACACAGTTGGCTCTCAATATGCTGCACCAGATACAGTTGGCCGGCTGCCGGCCGGCTCACTTTCGAAAGGGTAAGAGGAAGAGACCTACTTGCTTGTCGAGCGTAACTTCACAATCGCCACTCTTCCCCTCACTTAACAGAGCGCGTGTGAGTGCGTATGGGAAAATTAGCAGCAGTCGGATAGCTGGCTGGCATAAATATTAGCAGCAGCAGCAGCCGTTAAAGCACGTATACAAATTAGTAATTGTGCGCGAGTTTGCGTCACAAGAAAATGAGAGAAAAGTACATCACGTGATCAAGGAGAGGAGCAAGTTGGGGCTGGCAAGATGGACGTGTAAAATCGAGGGCGAGAAAACGCTGATTAACGTTCAGCGCGAGGTGGCGAGGAGAAAGAAAGACTTTCAAAAACCACATGTGTGTGCAAAAAGTGTTTTGCAAGATAATGAAATGCGTTGTTTTGGAAGAACCACGAACAAATGCATTTCAATTGCAATTTTAAAAGTGCCAAGTCCGATTTTTAATTCTTTCCTTTTTCTATCTTTATTCAAAGGTGCCAGACGACGTGTGGGTCCGAAAGGTTTGAAGTGTAACGACACAGTTAAAGTATAACGGCAACATTACATTTCATTTCCTTCCAATATGCACCTAACAGCCATCTTGAATTCCGTGACGTCATAGCCACGTCACGTCTTCTCGGCACGTGAGTCGTCAGTTAATAGCGGAGCCAGACTACGTTATAGTTTATCTCTCTATCTCTCACTATGGGGAGATGTAACACAAAGTCGGGAAGTGAGGTTGGAAGAGCCAGCATCCTACAGGAAAAGAATTATACCCTGAAAAATATCTGGACAGCCCTGTCGGCATTTACCGTTAGGAGTGCCTCAAGCGATTAGCAATAAATTAACCTCTTCTCAAATGGTAAGAAGGCAAATCCAGGGAGGATGGACCTCGTAGAACTGCACAAGATCATACGGACCACATCTCAGTCAACGGAAAACAAGCCATTTCAGCAATAAGCTGGACTTGGTGGCTGTGGATCCGAGGGAAAAAACCCTGGCTGGCAATTAGAAGAAAGAATCAAATCTTTAGTCACCTAGCAGCCATCTTGAATTTTTTAATGACCCTTTCAAAATAATGAATACCAGCAAATACTTAAGTGTAATTAAAATAAATGAGAAATTAAAACAGGAAATTTGGTGTTCGTTTTTGACGTCAGAGACGATAACTAAATTAAACGAGAATTATAGATAAGCGATGTGTTTGCTCAGATATACAATTGTACATTCTTTAAAAAGTGCCCATCATAACACACGAACACAAGTAAGCAATCATGTCCGGCGGGAAAAAAATAATTTGTGCAGAAAAGTCGTTCCTCACAATTTCTTAGTTTCAAGAACTTATGTTAAGACGAAAGTAGAAAGTGAACTTTTGGCAGCCTCATTACTCTCGTTTCACTTATTCTGTCATTTAGTTCTCACATTCCATGAGCTGTGTTTCTGACAAAGGAGAAAGAATTGCTTTTCGCTGAGTCGGAATTTATCCATATAACGCTTATCGTTAGCTTGTTTTTGACCTTGAAATGGTATTTTATTTTCATCTTGTTACGTCAAGTGGTTTCATACATTGTCTGGAACGCTTTTCATAAAAACGTATATATATATTCACGACAGATGCTCGACTGAGCTCCATTTCAACTACCTTGTAAAGCAATCACACCAGGAACTCGTTTTGTTACAACAGCAGCAGAAAAGTTTCTTTTCTTTCTCTCCGTAGCAAAGATAAAGCGTAATTTCCATTAACAAAATTTCTTCCCATTTTTGGAACAAAATATCAAGGAATTGCTCCTAGCCGACTATAACAGGGTAATTTTCAATCTTCAAGTCTAATAGAAACAAATATTTGCTAAGCCGTCATCGTGGATAATCAATTGCGCTTAAGAAATCTCCCGCCCATCCCACGGTTGTTTTCAGTCCTGAAAAGAAGGTTTCTCACTTTAAACAGAATTGCAATTCTAGTTTTTAAAAAAAGTAGAAAGAAAATCTTATTTTATTTATTTTTATTTTATTTTTGTTGCAAAAATACTGCTTTTCACTGAACTACAAGCTGAAAAATCAAAACACGGAGCACGACGGAATTAAAAGTCTAACAGAACACAGCCATCCAGCTTAAAGTTCCAAGACTCACCTATGAAAGGCAAACTATGAACGCCCTATCTAGGAAAACCCTATCTATGAAAGGACCATCTAAGAAAGTTCCCTCTCTCTCTCTCTCTCTCTCTCTCTATATATATATATATATATATATATATATATATATATATATATATATATATAAACTCAACTAACTTCCTTTGCCCCTCTGTTTAGTCAAACCTCAAGCCAGACATATTTCCCATTTCTTGGTTGGTTTCTCTTCTCGTAATATATCTCTTACAGCAAGCCTTCCTGTCAAAAGTTCGATTCCTATCTTACTTGCCAGTTTAAAAGAAAAGAAAAAAGAAAGAAGAAAAGAAAGAAAGGAAGGTGAGAATCATGTCTTTTCTGTTTTAGTATCATTCGCATGCATTACAACTTGGCCTTCGGGACAAGATCAAAGTGTAGTGTCTGTTCTTCACATGCTGCACTTCAATTTCTTGTTCTCTTTCGGTGGAGGAGAAACCCTTCACGACTGAGACAATTTTTATTTTTGTACCTTTTCTCCACGTTAAAAAACGACCCTGGTGTCTAACTCTGTCCCGTGGGGAGGCATAGTAAATAGGTACAACTATGCACTGTGCATGTTTACAAGTGTGTGGCAATCAGAGAAATTACCAACAAGACGCTTGCCCGACTGACCGTTCACATTCATTTCGCTTTTGCTTTCTGCTAACTGCGGCAATTAAAAGAATAACTATTAATTTATTTTATTGCGGACTATTATCCTCATCTTTTTAGTGGTTGTTGTTTCACGACGTTTCGGCCAACTATTCCTCTGGCCTTCGTCAGGTGGTAACCGCGACAGGATAGGAACTCCGAATCTCCCAACTGCATTTTCATCAATCACTGCCTTCCATAGTTGTTGTCGTCTCACCACATTTTGGCCAAGTAAGCATCTGGCCGGCTTTGGGTAGGATTGAGACCGCTATCTTAAGACAATGCTCACATGGAACTGTAGAGATTCAATGTCTCTATCCACTGTGCCACGAGAGCCACGCATCCAAAACTGCAGGGAGATGACGGTGGCTAAATGATTAACGACACGTGATGACAACCCAGGTGTGCCATGTTTGAATTCGATCGTCCCAGAGAAACATTTTCACTTAAGGATGTTGGCAACCGCGACATGGCTCCCTCCCGAAAGTACCCGATGTTTGTCAAGAAAGAATTCTGACCCGAAAGATATCGGGGAAACGAATGCCAACAACCGAAAGGAATGAATGAATAAATGATGATGATGATGATGATGATGATGATGATGATCATCATCATCATCATCATCATCATCATCATCATCATCATCATCATCATCATCATCATTCAATGTTCAGTGTTTCTATATTTTTAAACACTCGCACTCGTTTACCTTTCTCTTCTGTTAATGAATCAAATACCTGGTACTGCGATCAGTGTTGGAATGATGATGATGATGATGATGATGATGATGATGATGATGATGATGATGAATAATCAAATGATTTGTTAATGAATCAAATACCTGGTACTGCGATCAGTGTTGGAATGATGATGATGATGATCCTCCTCCTCCTCCTCCTCCTCCTCCTCCTCCTCATCATCATCATCATCATCATCATCATCATCATCATCATCATCATCTACAACTGCAACACCTATTTCGAGACTTTGCCTCTGCAATTAATTAATGTAGTTACGTTTCTTTGTACTTATTTTATTGTTTACTTAACGACGGATGTATCTGTGCCTGCAGGTGACCTTTGCAGGTGTCGCTGCATCAACTAACCGGATATCTATTTTCGGACCGGATAAATGTCTGTGCCAATCGTTCCTTCTTGACAGGTGTTATGTCCGAAATTCCAGATCCTATATTCAACAACGATCGAATTATCTGACTTATTTTACGAAGCACCAAATTTCAAACACCCACAAAAACCCACATCACGAAACATGCCGTTTCCCGTCTTGCAAATGATCGATCGACAAAAAAAGAAATCGTTAGTGATTCGAATCCGATACGAGTAACAATTTATCGTCACGTTTTATCTCCATTTCAAACCTGATTTCCATACAAGGACAAATTAATGCTACTGAGATATCATTAGGGCATGTAATAATTCAAAAGGTCCCCCCCCCCAAAAAAAAAGAACAAATAAAAAATAAATAACGTCTTTAACAAAGAACAAAATACAAATGAATGTGATATCTATTTTATTTATTATTGATTCGGATGCTTCCGACAAACTTCTTAAAAATCTCCATCTTTATAAAATTAGGTATGTTTACATGTTTATGTATGTTTACATGCATGTATATTTGTATTTACGGCATAATCACGTTGACACACAGGTTCTCGTCAGATCACCGAAATTAAGCAACGTTGAGCCTGGCTAGTACCAGATGGGTGACCATTCAGGAATTCTAGGAGCTGTATGTGCTCTCCGCTTGTCTCGGTATTGTTTCCAGTCGACCTTGACCTCCACTTGCCACTGGAATTTAACAATGCCGACTCAGGAGAGGTGTGTTTGGAGGTTGCGTAACTTTAGCCACAAAAATTCCACGCGCAGCCATCCTTACTGTGCATGTGTGCAGTGCAGTCAGCACCAACCCTATTCAGGGTTTAACCGGCTTCCTCCGAAGGAGGAAGTTTCATGGGAGTATGAAATTCACAAGCGATCCCCAGTCGCATGTATATCCTCTTTAGGGGAGATGACGACGTTAGGTTTTTGCAACTTTTTGCAGAGAGATGTCGACGTCCTTCTACATACAGCGCCTGGTATTCCCAAATCGGTCACCCATTTTAGTAATAACCAGGCTCAACGTTGCTTAACTTCGGTGATCTGACGGGAATCGGTGTGTCAACGTGATTATGCAACACGGCATCCTTACTGTGGGTATCCATAGTCTGTTAAAACTGAGGAAAACTACCGTATTTGTATGTACAATTCACTAATTTACTAATCTTTATGCCTTTTAGAAGACAGGCGTAAGGGGTATGAATGTGGGATGTTAGAAGGGGGTAAAAAGAGGTTAGAAGCCTTTCTTGAAAATTCATATATCTCCGATTTTTGTTAATTTTTAATAGCATGTATCAAGCATCGATTAATAAATATTACATTTTTTTTAGGTTTTTTTTTTAGAATATTTTACAAGGTTCCACGGGTAACATAAACACTCTCATTGTTCCGGCAGATGCTGCAAGCTATGACTAGCTATGACTAGCTATGACTAGCAAAGACCAGATGTGGGGGCAACCCCACATACCTGGCTTTTAACCAGCTCCCATTTCCCACCTCTCGGGAGCTGGTCTCCTTTTTCCCTTCCCCCTCCCTTCACTCCTCACATTAAAAATCGGCCTTGTGCCTAATTTGCTCGGTGAGGGAGCAAATAAATACCATCTGTTCTTCAGATGCTGCACTTCAATTAGTTGTTCTCTGTCAGTGGAGGAGAAATCCTTCACGACTGAGACATTTTTTTTTATTTTTGTTCCTTTTCTCCACGTTAAAAAACGACCCTGGTGTCTAACTCTGTCCCGTGGGGAGGCATAGTAAATAGGAACATTCACGTGGTCTCTCCCGTAATCCCCGGTGTCTTTCTCGAAAGAATTCCAACTAGAAAAATATCGGGGAAGCCAAGACCAATTATAGAATCTTCGCATTCATACGATATGACGCTCAGAAACATCCCATAAGTAATGCTTGTGACAAAGTGGAAAGAATAGCTGTTTTCTAGTCTGACTGTTGTTTTGAGTCAGTGGTTCGTGGAGCTTTCCGATCTTTTCATTAACCCGTATCCTCGAGTAGTATTTACCACGATAAATCTATCTATCTATCTATCTATCTGCAGTAAGTTATGAAAATATATATGGCTCTGTAGCTTAATTGCCATATTATTATAATTAGTTAATATTAATATGGAAATTTTGTACTGATAGCACGGCTGACTTTCATATTTAATTTACATTTTCAGCTGAAAGGAAAGCATTTTTTTTTTTTTTACTTCGAAAATTGTTCCTAGCAGGATAATGTGTGTCATTCAATGAAAGAAAACTCAACGGAATCAAATGTGTACTTTATTTATATTTCTAGTTTGGTCTGAAATGTGAAATCCTGGCCACTTAATCTCTTTTCATATAAAATTATACATTTGTTTACATATGTTTATATATTTACATACAATGTGGCCGTTGCGTTCGAACCGTGTTCGTTATAGTTCAAACCTCTCTCAGACCCCATGCCGTCCGGCACCGTCGAAAAGGAACAAACAAACAAACAAAAGATCCGACTCGGCTTTTCTTTTTAAAATACATGTATTACCATTACGTTCTAAACAATATCTGCTGTTTTCTGTTTTTTTTTTTTCTAACTGTTCATTTCGTCTGCCATGAGATTCACAAAACTATGCCATCTCGAGACTAGTGCATCTGCTACTAGTCTCTCACCCCTGAACAGGGTCTAAAAGAGAGTCGCAAACCTAATAGGTCCTGAATTGTCATCTAAACTTTAGCTCAAGTCCCACCGACGAAATGTTTTACAAGTATTTTAATGGTGCATGCTCTGACAAACTACAAGTACTTGCACACCCTCGACGAAAATACCCCCGATAAACCCGACAAGCAGCAAAGTCCCACCTCTACACAGTTGAGATCCATAGATGTAAGAAAGCCTTTTACTCTATTAGCTTTTTCCCCAGAACGGCAGGACTTTAGAATTCTCTTCCGGTTTCCTGCTTCCCCAACTGTACTGACATGCAGAAATTAAAGTATAATGTGAACAGACATCTTGTTGCTAAACTCCCGACACAGTAACCCTGGAACTTAGGTCATTGATAATAGCCCCCTACAGCAAAGTGGCAATATGCCTTGTTTGAGGTGAAAATGTAATAATTTTTTTTTTTTTTAATAGCTTAAAAAGTCTCTCGCTGCCACGGCGGAGCCACCTGTTCATCTCACATGGCCGCGTTGTTCATTCTGCTTAATGGAATGTGCTCATAGCACTTGTGTCCCTCCACGTAAATACTCCCGGCCAACCCGATCAGCAGCAAAGTTCCACCACTTCACTGTTCAGGCCCCTAGATACCGGAAAGCTTTCTATTCTTATAGTTTCTTCTCTTTGGGCTTCTAGATTCTAGAATTCCATTTCTGTTTCCTGCTTCGCTGACTGTATTTATGTAACGTCGCAGAAACAAACAAAAATAAATTAATCCGACTCGACTTTTCTTTCTTTTTTAACACAAGTCGTTTATTACCGTTTTTCCTTCTCCCCGTCTTGACACCAGCTTAAAGTGTGTCTCGCTGCTACTGCGATGCCACACGTCCATCTCCCCTGATACGCGTTTTTCTTTCTGCTCCTCTACCCGCTGGCCGTAACCAGCCATTTCTCTTCTTCGACTTTACACATCCATCTTTTTTCAACCGCACTTTTTCTTCTGCCGACCACGTAGTGTCCTTTTTCTTTTTTTTTTTCTGACGCAAGCTCGCACACATGTCCTAATTTGCATATGTGCTTTTTCGGCTACTGCTGCTAATCTCTTCGCAAATAAGCTATCCTGCAGCTCCGATTGATATTTTCCCTACGCACTCACACGCGCTCTGTTAACAATTAGGATTTAATTCTAAACCAATGAACGTGTCCTTATTTTATTCTAATTTTTTTTATTATTACATTTTCACCCCAAACAAGGCACATTGCCACTTTGGTGTAGGGGGCAATATTATGCATTTTGGAACACCATTGCTGGGCGTAATATGGGATAAGGTAGAACTAAGTGGGATAACAAATAGAGAGCTTCATAAAAATCAGATATCCCCGATGTTTTGTGAAAATTTAACAATAGGCAATAGACGGTTTAATATTCTCCAAATCTCAGTTTCTTTGGGGGTATTTTTAAGGGTTTAAAGTATATAATATGGCCACAATCTTCCATGTAAAAATGAAAATGTTTCAGATTTGTATTCGAACCCTATCTCCTCCGAAACTAAAAGTCGCAGAGCGGCGCTAGGGGCCTACAATGATTGGATTTTTTACGGGCCGTTCTTTTGGCCGGCGAAAATTGTTTTAAGGTGTCAAAAATGAATGAAAATGTAAAATCGTTAAACATTTTATACAATCTTAGTTTATTTTTAATTCTTAACTGGTTTATATGCGTGTTACGTTGATACAATGGAGTGGTAACGTCACCAGCTTTGAATGATACACTTTCGGTTTCGATTCTAACTGCTGTCATCTAAATACTCGTTTTATTTACTTTTGAAATCACGGCTCTATAAAATATATACGAAATCTTGGCAAATTAAAATCTCATATTTAAGTGTGTTTTCGCTAATAGTAATATCAAAAATAAATACTCTTAAACCTTTAACTTTAGACATTATCTAGGATTACAATCATGTAATGGATTTTGATCAAAATGGGAATAACGATTCTAGACATAACGTTTATTAGCATGAGGTCCTGATTTTAATCTTCGTAAAGAGACACAAAGCTGTTCTATTCCGGGAATTAATTTTACTCGCCCTGAGACGGGTATTCGTCTAGTATGGGAAGATGTAGTAATGGACACCATTTATGATAACATTTGATCTAGAGATACTCCGAACAGCCTCAGGAGAGCGACACTCCAAAAGAAAACGAAAGTCGCCGGACATTATCGTGATAAATCCGACGAGAAAACGATATTGAGACCCCTTGCGGAGTTAAAATTTGGCAGGGGGTGGGGTGTTGTAGTGCTCAACTTTACAGTTAATAGTGAACTCTTTCACTTAATAAAGACCGAGAGAATACGTTTCTCGCCGGTTATGCTGGAATCTTGCGCCCGTGGTAGTCGGACCGATGTATACCCACATCATTTGTTGTATCTGTTTTTTTGTTGTTTTTTTTTACCCAGCATGTTTTGTTTATTCTAATTACCGGGTTGTGTCTTACTTCCGGATTCTTAATGGACCAAAACAGTAAGGAGACACATAACTGTTCTATTATTGGAAATTGTTTTTACCTGCCCTGAGACGGGTATTCTTTTAGCATGTATTTAGTTTCATGTATTAGAAAAAAAAACTGTTGGAATTAGAAAACAAAATAATCTTGATCAAATATAATTTAAAGCAGAACAGAAATGTCGGCACTTTCTTTGACGCCATTTTTTATAATCCACAAAAACGTCAGCCGTTACTAGTTATTTTTTTTTTTTTGTGTGTGTGTGTGTGTGTGTGTGTGTGTTTTTTTTTTTAAAGGCAGCTTGAATGTCGCACCCATTAATGAAAAACAAAATGATTTGCTGAGAAGGAAAACATCTACCTATCGCATTTCATGAAATAAAATGAAATTTTTTTTTTTTTAATACGATATCCGCCCTCGCGAGTTTCGTTTCGTCGCCTGTTTCACTAGAATCTTGTGATTGCTGCGTAAATGTCTCATTCTTAAAAAATTCTCAAGGGCGGAGTAAAGATTTTGTGTCAATTAGAATTAGTACTCGTATAGGCAATTGGACGCTTTGTTGACTAAAAAGTAATACATCATTTCGGCTGTGTGAGAAATAAAATACACACGGGCGGACAAGTGTTAACAATGCACATACACGTACATATACATACATACATACATATATATATATATATATATATATATATATATATATATATATATATATATCTTGCTAGTTGTAATACGTAACAAAATTGTAATGGATAGTTTTTGAAAAAGTGATAAACAACCAACTGAGAAAACTTGATATCTGGAACTTGTGAGAATTATTATATTCCACTATATATGCTCTGAAACCCAATAAAAATGCATTCACTAAGCTTGGAGTTTTTTTTTCAATTCATATAAAATTTTTTCATCTTATATAACTTTATTTATGAGAAAGATTTTTAATCCATTACGATTAGTATCTGCAAACTGAGTAACGTTTCAAGTTAACGATTAGTTTACATGAACATCTTGATTATATATATATATATATATATATATATATATATATATATATATATATATATATATATATATGTGTGTGTGTGTGTGTGTGTGTGTGTGTGTGTGTGTGTATAAACATGTATGTATATGTGTACTTACATACATGTACGCATATGCACTCACACATATATAAGCAAGATATATATATATATATATATATATATATATATATATATAGTAGCATCCAAAACTAAGGGACAACATTTTAAAACCTAATATTTGTTAGAAATAACAACTGGGAAAAGCTGAAATTTTGATCATCCATAATAACATCCTAAAATTTGCATCATTTGCAAAGGATAGAAAAAGAATTATAACAATTATTTATTTATATTTTAACGTCTGTCAGAGTGATCTAATCATTATATGACGATCTGCACATAAGAGCTAAATTGATTGACTTTATTTCAACTGAAAGTGCTCAACGATAAGAAACGAGTTTCTTAAAAGGGCTAACATAGTTATTTACTATAATAATTATTAAATACCTACAGTAATTAGTGTTCATCCTTTCGGTAATCATCATATATATATATATATATATATATATATATATATATATATATATATATATACATTCTTTTAATTCAGTTGACATTTACAATTCTTGACAGTATCTGTTTCGTAGCACAAAATCAACCACTTAATTATTATATCAATTTGTGAATCTATTTTGACCTTAACTCATCAGAAGACATAGCAACAATCAATCCGTCAAAAGGAGATAAAGTTCGTTTTGACATGATTAAAATCCGAAAATTGGAAGAGAAGATGTAAATACCTTATAATATGTTTCCATTACGCCATTTTGCATTTAGAAATTTAATTATTTCAAAATGCATTTTATCTCCCTTTGATGGATTGATTGTTGCTATTTCTTCTGAGTTAAGGGCAAAATAGATTCACTGATTGATATAATAATTAAGTGATTTATTTTATGTTACGAAACAGATACTGTCAATAATTGTAAATGTCAACTAAATTACAGGAATAAATTATAAGATAGTCAACATCATAAGGTATGTCGTCATGTTACGTGTATTATATGCTCTGACACGCACGCATCAACACCAACTAGTCGAGTATGATTTAGATAATGACACGCAGCAATACACCCCCCCATGAACAACCATTCTCTAAATAAAAATCTCCATTGTGTTTCAATATATGAGTAGATTCATCTTAAGTTAAACAGAACATCAACAACCACGCGCAGACCACGGCCCACACGTGGGAAAAGAGACCAAAAGAACGAAAGACCAACGACTGTGCACATATGTAAAAAGATTTTGTTGATTTGTTGCGTGATCACTAGAGCTGTGACAACAACATATTCTTTTAATTGTTTTGACTCTCAAGTATATAGTCAACATCATGACCTCAGGAATGTAGACTTTTGTTATTCATTTTATATATATATATATATATATATATATATATATATATATATATATGTGTGTGTGTGTGTGTGTGTGTGTGTGTGTGTATATATATATATATATATATATATATTAGACCTCTTCAAAATTGACCTTTTTCTTCGAACATATGGAAACTGATATTATTCCCATTCTCCAATGTCTAAATAAGCTAAATATACCAGTTATTGTGATCTTGGACCTTGGCTATGCCTGCCTCAAGAGCCATGTAATTTTATTGTTGACATTTTTCAAAAACGCTGCAAAATTTGGGATATTATGTCCTTATTTTCATTGTAGCTTTCCAGAGGTTGATGCTATAGCATTGAAAGTGGTACCAAATGAAAGCTAATAAAATTTTCTAGGTCTAATATATATATATATATATATATATATATATATATATATATATATATATATATATATATATATATATAATATGAACAAATGATTAAAAAAACATGTTAAAAACACCTTGAAAAAGAGTTAAAAACATATTTAATTTTAAATAGGAAGCACAAGATAAGTGGATAGTCCTTAATCCGCGGAGTTTCGAAGAAATACTCTCCTTCTCATCAGAGGGCAGGAATTAGCAAAATGCGGGATCGGATTTTGCATGTAAAAGTATTTAATGAAACCACAAGTAAGTCACAGATCTTACTTAGTTAAAAAAAAGGCGAGGTAAGGGGAATATGAGGTAAAAGAAAAAATGATAAAAAGATTTCACATGAATGGATAGTCCGGTGAAGGGTAAAAAATCCAAGAATGGTAAAATCCAAACACGGTCGAATTAAAAACTACCAATCCAACAGGTAAGTTCCAAATGGTCCAAAATGATCCAAAAGGCAGAATTCCTTGGAAAAAATCACACATATATATATTTTAGTAAGATATGACAATTATGGCAGTTAATCTACAGAGAATCTTCCGCGTTACATCCCCGTAAAGAAATGGCAGGTTAAAATGCACTTTAGCTTAACGATTTCTTACTGGAACGAAACCCAGGAGATTCTTTGTAACTTAACAGCCATAGTTTTCATAACTTACTACCTCGCTCTATCCACGTGTTGAGTACATAAAGTGACTTGATTTGGGGTGTAGGCCGTTTTCCTCGTTTTTCGTATTAACATTCGAACTCTTGGGAATTTTAAGAGTTAATGCACAGAATGTGCTTATTCTCATTCTTATAAAATATTACCTTCCTTCCCATGTTTGTGCATAAACAAAATTATTTTAACCTTCACCTCTGCAAAAAAAAAAAAAAAAGAAAATGCTACCCTCTACGTAAGTAATGTTGCTGCGATAAGTTTCATTCATAGTTATGAAATGATATAAACGTTTTATAAATATAAATTCATACAAAACACTACAGTTAACAAACATCATGTTTATATAGAAGTAGGGAGCATGAGTTTGTTCTGTTCTTTTTTCCCCTTTATATAACTTAACGTTAATACTTTTCAAAAGTAAAAATAAATTTATAGCGGAATACACTTTTCACATTTACGTGACTGAAACAGGATATAGTCGGTTAGATTCAAAGCCCCGTTTTATTTGCCGATTATATTATAACACACACAACGACGGAGATGATGACGTAACAATATACATATATAAAAAAAAAAAAAGAATGTTCCCTCAGGTTCATAGTAAAATGCTAACATAGGGAAAAATGGAGATACCCAATTCGCATTACAACAGTAAAATTAAGACAGTGAAGCATATAGCATAGAAACAGGTAAGGTTATAGTTGAAAACATCACTACAGATATCTATGAGCCGCCATTTTGCAAAATGGTGGTCATATTGAAAATTTCAAAGCATACTTTGGTTTAATTATATGAGAATACATTCATTTCATTTTTGGACCATAAAGAAATTGTGTTAATACGAGTCCCTCTTCCAAAATCGAAATTGGTCAGGTTTGCTTCTGGAGCCATCTTGAAAACTGGCAGTCATCTTGAATTTTCTGAAGGCTAACTAAAATGTATGTTCTGAACGTCATTTGTGCTGATTTTGATGCTTGTATCACTAAGTGAAAATTCTTATGGAATATTGAGATAACCTGTTCCACTAAAATAATGAGAACAATGACCGATCGAAAATTAGCAAACTTTTATTTATATAAAAAATAAAATTCAATTAAGGAAAAGAAAAAGGCACACACACACACACACACACACACACACACACACACACACACACACACACACACACACACACACACATATATATATATAAATATGCCTTTCTGTAAACAGCTGTGAGCCGCATTCTGCCGAATAAGTTTGAAATACATTCATAAATTATTATATATCCGACCTGCCACAAAAGGTCTGCTCGACGAATGAAAGAGGGGCAGTTGGTTGGTTGGTTGATTGGTTGGTTGGTGTGTTGTTTTTGTTTTACGGCATATTTGTAGGAGCTACTAGAAGGACTTGTCCTGCCTTGATAGAGCTCAAAATAGACTTCGTAGCCTCACAGGCGATATCCTTTTCTCTTCCCTCACAGAAGAGATGTTGCGAGTTTGTCTCTGCTGTATCGTTATTTTTATGGAAAGTGTTCGACTGAGCTTCAGTCTATGGTTCCCCCTCTCCAAACTTTCACAAGAAACACTCGTCTAGCTGAAAACACTATCGATAATTCCCTCCACTCGTTATCTGTGCCTAAACCTAAACGTAGATTCCATGAACAAAGCTTCTTTCTTAGAACTGCATGCCTGTGGAATTGTCTTCCGTTTTCCTGCTTTCCGGCTGACTACAATATGGTTGTCTTCAAGTCTAACGTAAACAAGTTCTTGATCAGCCGTTCCACTTGTTAACAAATTTACTGAATTTCCATTACAAACGATTACTATATTGTCTAATTTCTACTGGACACTCGTTAACCCTTATCCTCGAGTGGCCTCTTGGCCTTGATAAGTGGTGATGCCTATGTAAAAAAAAAAAACACAAACCCTTTTCACGTTATTTAATGCCGAATCCAAAGATTTTGAAAGAATTTTTTTTAATAGAATATATTTGTTGTTTTCAAGTTGGTTTCTATTTAACCCATAGTTGGGACCCTAACAGGTATTACCACTTCGGGTCAGAGTGAACCTGGGTTCAATGGCAATTAAAGGATGGCTCCACACTCCCCAAAGCCCGTAAGCTGGGGCCTCACCACTGGATATAGTTTAAGGTCATATCCAGGACCAAGAGGGACAGTTGCAAATTTATTTTCATATCGTTTTATATCTCCCCCCCCTTTCCGCTTTCCATAGTTATTTGTATGTTGTTGTTTTTTTTTTAATCCCCTCATTTTTAAAAAAAAACTTTCCAGTGTGGGATGTTGATTTTCTTTCTTATATGTTAGCAACGATTAGTCTCTTTGTTACGTCTATTGATACGCGTTATCAGTTTAATACCAACTTCAAAATGAGCATAGGACCAAGTATAATCTTTAACAGATTTATTCAATGTCTTAACTTATGGTGAGCTACGATGTCCACTCTTTCGCTGCCGGAAGTTCAAGTGCCCCGAAACGTTTTCTGCGCATGCGGCTAGAGGCGCCTTTTTACTAAATTACTTTAAAAATTTAATGTTTTGATTTTCTGACCAATCAGAGAATTTTCCAAGCTGTCGGAAATTCGGTGTCTGTGGGAGCCGATGAGAATCTTTAAAAGAGCTCTGTATTTTCCAAAAATAAAAACCAGTTAACAAAAATTCAGAGATAGTGTTGGAAGGCATATATCACTACTGTCTGCAACTCAACTCTAACACGACAACACTTTGAACATAGCAATCAGCTAATCAGACAATGTAGGCGAACACACAGACACAGAAACAGTAACTAACTTTTGAATTCCTCCTTTTATTATCGCATGCTCACTTGAAATTAAGTTTATGAAAATAATTATTTTAAAACTTCTCACATTTTTCAATGAACCTTCCAGAGTGATTAATTAACTCTACTCAAAAACTTTCAGTGAAAATTATTTTATATAGTTGAGTGAGGAAGTTTTCTTTACGATTTACAGACCCGTGAACTAATCACGGCTCTTGAATTATCAACTCAAACTTCCTCGAAATCTCAAACTAATTTCCCCTTTTTGTTCACTCATAAATAAACTATTATTTTCAATGAAAATATTTCCTAAAATGTAATAAATCTTTTTCCTTTTATAAATTGAGAGTTAACCTTGTTTGTTATGTTGATATATTTTCTACGAAAGAACCTCGTAAATTCGACTCTCTGTCTCGCTCTCTTTACTTCGTTTCCCCACAATAATAACATTAATTAATAATACATAAACAATAAAAAAAATAGGAATAGGCCAAAAACTTACGAAAATCCTAAGGTAGAAGCCGGTAAGATGAGGGTTAAAGTTGGGGATTCGAGACACATTTTGTTTACCTCTGAAACTATCATGGCGGAACACCCATTTTTCCATTTTTCTCTCTTCTTCGGTCCAAGAGACATAACTATTTTTTTTTTAGGTTGTACCCAACATTCTTCCAATTTAAGTTTTAATCACTAACGCTTTTTCGACTCATCAACAATCTAAGGAGGATTTTTTACAAGTCAACGTTAATGTTTTTATATTGTCATAAAAAATAACTCGAGTTTATTTTTTTAACTTGCGAAAGTTCCGCCCTATCCTATTTCAATATCTACTACTACTACTACTACTACTACTACTACTACTACTACTACTACTACTACAATAGCAAAAAAAAAATAATATACCACCACCACCTTTGAATGCGGGTACTAAACATGATCCAACAGATGCTAACTGCTAACTGGAGGAAAAAACAAAACACAACCTGGAATCATGAAAACTGAAACTGTAGAATTGTAAGCTCATCCCGCTGCGCCATCGGCTCCCCCTCCCTTTTAGTGTCACCATGAACTGATGCTACACCAAATAAGTAAGGAGGGTAAAGGTGGATGAAAGACCGAGAAGAGAAAGCACTAACAAGACCTCTACTAGATGATGAGTGCGAAGAGGACTGGGACCTTGGGGAGGCTTATTGCCACCCAAATCCCAGTGAAGATCAATGGTTGCTACCGAGAAAGCAATAGTAAACGGCTATTGCGATAACGCAAACTAATTTGCAAAGGTGAAAAAGGTGGTGAGTACTGGAAATCTGGAGAGACTTGTTGTCACTCCAGAGAACACCACAGAATTATTTGATGATGGCCTGTGTGAAAACTCCTAGTAATGATTATTATTATTATTATTATTATTATTATTATTATTATTATTATTATTATTATTAATAATAATAATAATAATAATAATAATAATAATAATAATAATAATAATAATAATAATAATAAACCAATTCTATCAAAATGTGAACGAAGTAAAAACAGAAACAGAACAACCAAATCCGACAGAAACAAAACTCTACTGGAGTAAAATATGGGAAGAACGACGAGATCACAATAGAAATGCCGAATGGCTGAAAGACATGAAAGAAGAGTTACAACATCTAGAAGAAGGAAAAGAAGGAACAGTGAATGAAATCAGCAATGAAACCTAAAGAAAACCATAGGAAAAATGGCAAACTGGAGAGCACCAGGACACGACGGGATGCATGCATACTGGTTCAAAAAATTCACAACCTTACATGAAAGGCTAGGCCAAAATCTGAGAAGATGTATACAGGAAGCAAGCGTGCCAGATTGGAACTATAGGCCGATCACGTGCTTACCAACTATGTGGAAGATACTGACAGCACAACTGAGGGAACAAATCTACCACTCCCTGAATAATCGTGGCCATCTCCCCGAAGAATAGAAAGGATGCCAGAAAGGAAAAAGAGAAGCACATGATCTGCTATATATAAATCAAAACATCCTAAAGGAGGTAAAAGAAGGAGAAAGAATTTAGCCATGGCATGGATCGACTACAAAAAATCGTAAGACAGGATCCCTAAGCATGGATAATAGAATGCCTAAAAATGTATAAAATACCAAGCAGGATCATCAACGTAATAGAAAATGCAATGAAAACATGGGGACTGGAACTGACAGCTGATGGGCAACACATAACAGAAATTAAAATACAAAGAGGCATCTTCCAAGGAGACTCATTATCACGACTACTGTTCATCATAGCCATGATGTCATTGAATAGTATTCTGAGAAAGTGCCAAGCCGGATACAAGTCCCCCAATATAGAGGAAAAATGAACCACCTGATGTACATGGACGATTTGAAACTTTTTGCAACGACCGAAAAGGAGCTAGAGATATTAATTAACACTACCAGGATCTTCAGCCAAGATATCCAAATGGAATTTGGAATGGAAAAGTGTGAACTACTAGTTATAAGAAAGGGAAAACTGGAAACGACAGAAGGCATGGAACTACCAAACGAAACGGAGATGAGGGAACTAGGGGAACAAGGCGACTATAAATACTTGGGAATTCTGGAAGCGGACACCATCAAAGCAACAGAAATGAAAGAAAGAATTGGAAAGGAATACCTCAGGAGAACAAGAAAACTCCTGGAAACGAAATTATATAGAAACCTAATAAAAGGTATAAATACATAGGCAGTGTCACTAGTAACCGTTTATATGGCGGACAAAAGAAGAACTGAAAAACTCGACCAGAAAACCAGGAAACTCATGACCATGCATATGCACTACACCAAAAGGACGATATTGACAGACTCTATGTGAAAAGGAAAAACGGCGGGAGAGGACTGATCTGTATAGAAGATTGTGTCAAGACTGTGTGAAGGACACAAAAAAAGACATAGAAAAATACATAATGCAAAACACTGAAAGAATAATTATGGCAGCGAGAGACACTGAAAAAAAAAACCCCAACAAAACAGAAAACAGAGAGACAAATGACAAAACGAGAAAAAATTGGGAAGAGAAACAACTCCACGGAAAATTCATAAGAATGACAAAAGATGAGAATAACGAAAACACTTGGACATGGATGCGAAAAGGACATATAAACTGATAAACTGAATCTCTAACAACTACAGCACAAGCTAACTCGATAAGAACAAACCATATCAAAGCAAAGACCGATAAAACACAAGAAAACAGCAAATGCAGACTCTGTGGACATAGAGACGAAACGATAAACCATATAGTAAGTGAATGCAGCAAACTGGCCCAAAGGAATACAAAAACAGGCACGATCAAGTGGGGAAGGCAGTGCACTGGGAATTTTGCAAACGGCTGCATTTTGAACGTACAAACAAATGGTACAAACATAAACCCGCAACAGTACTCAAAAACGAGAGCCACAAAATCATATGGGACATGGACATACAGACGGACAAACCCATACAAGCAAGACTACCAGCTGTCGTAATAATTAACAAAAAAAAAAAATCCTGTCAAATCGTAGATTTTGCTGTCCCAGCTGACCACAGGGTGAGTATGAAAGAAAAGGAGAAACGGAGCAAATACGCAGAGATAGATAGAGAGATAAAAGGGATTTGGATGATGAAATCAAAATAATATCTATAATAGTAAGAGCATTAGAAACGATTCTGAAAAATTGAAAACAGAATGGGAGAAATTGGAATCAGAGGAATGGCTGCAAAGATACGGCTAACGATAATGAACACGGCTGAAATATTAAGGAAACCCCTTGAATGCGGAGAATAATACACATGAAACACATGCGTGAGCCAGACAAACTGCTGCAGAGGCAAAACATGAGGAAGTATTACAGGGAATGAAGAACGCTGAAGCTGCATATCTACAAGTTCTACATCCCCATCACCCCTCCCTTCACGTTGTCCCATCGCCCCCCCCCCCAAGTGTGATACCAAATAATCGAGAAGTGTCAAAGAGGATGGAAAGACCGAGGAGAGAGAGTGCTGACCGGACAAGCGCGAAGAGAACTGAGACCTTGGGGGAGGCTTAGTGCCACTCAAATTCCAGTGTCGACAAATGGCCGCTGCCAGCGAGAAATCAATGGTGACAGGCTGTTGCGATAACGCAAATTTATTTGCAAACGCTGTCAAAGGAGGTGGAGAGTGCTGGACGTCTGGGGAGACTTGTTGTCACTCAGCTTCCGGGGAACACCAAAGGTTTTCAATCAGATCTTTGATGACCTATGTGAAAGCTCCATGTGAGCCAATGACAATAATAATAAGCTAGATCGTAGATTTCGCCGTCCCAACCTACTACAGGGTGAATATCAAGGAGACGATGAAACAAAACATATACACGGAATTGGCCAGAGAAATAAAAGGGATATGAAACGTAAAGGATATCACACCAATAATCGTAGGAGCACTAGGAACAATCCCGAATAACTTCGAAAATAGAATGGAAAAAAAAATTGAAATCAGTGGGAAGGCAGAGAAGATACAGTGCATATCAATAATGAAAACAACTAAAATCTTAAGGAAAACCCTAGAATGGGGAAATGGATGGTCGCATTCAATGCTGCCAAGACTAAGCTTGTTTCATTCAATAATTACAAGAAACCTTCTCTACCACTAATAGCAATGGCCAAAAACACATTACCAGAAAGTACTTCCTTTAAATGTAACGTGATCGACTCGAGGGAGTGATTTGCTCCCCATTGGGGAAGTTGAGACCCCCTGGGACCTAAGAAAGACCGGGTAAATATGTTAAAATTGTTAAATTAATCTCGGACGACAGCGGATATCAAAAAGACTTGAATTAGAATATATAGATATATATAGATATGTTTTGTTGTCAAAATGAGATATATTTTTTGTTTTATTGAAAGGCCAGATATATATTTTGTTGTTAAAAATTCAATAACAGGAAATGTTAGAATAATGATGATGACATTCGTCTGGCCTGAAGAACACCGGGCCAGGTATTCTGAATTAAAGGTTTAACCTCTAAGGTCATGGGAATAGATATCGGTTTTGGTCCCAGATTTCAAACTCTAGAGTATGACTGAACTGCATACACGCAATTCGCACTGGGGTTTCCCCCAGATAGTATCTTAACTTGATTGGCTTAGTGGATTTTCCACCCCGACCCGACCCAGACAATATAAGGCCAATGTTGCTCAAAATTAACCAGATTTGCGCAGAATCTCGAGATAATAATACCGTTCCCAAAGACGTGACCACCACCCTCTCCATTTCGCCTGAGTGCCATCTACGAAGAAGAAAGACTTGAGACTTTGAAAAATGTGCTAAGAACTGAAGTGTACATATCTGTAAAAAGTTTGTAATTTTTGTGAATTTAATTTTTAGTACAATAGAACCCAATTGTTTGTTTTTCTTTCTGGTGAATGTCGTTTCCGTCTCCCGCTTTTAGAGGATCTAATGTGGTCGTCTCTCGGAGATTTAGACATTACGAGCCGAAGTTTGGAAGAAGACCGGAGGTCAGTTGTTGACCTCACCACAAGAGGCGTGTCACATAAACTCCTCAGCATGACGTTCACAAGGAACATGAACTGGAATACATTGAGAGCATTTCCAAGACGGTGGGCTCTCTCTACCGTGCTAGAAAATTACTTACGCCTGAAAGTATCCTGTACCTCTACAAATCCCCCATTCGCGCAAGTTTGGAGTACTGTTGTCACATTTGGGCTGTTGCATTTGCTACTTGTCTCTCGCTCCTGGACAGGGTTCAAAAAGAGTCGCCAACCTGATAAGTCGTGAACTGTCATCAAGGTTTCAGCCTCTGTCCCATGGACGAAATGTTGCATCCCTCTGCCTGTTCTACAAGTGTTTTAATGATGAATGCTCTGACGCACTACAAGCACTTGTACCCCCTCGACGTGAATACCCCCCCGACAAGCAGCTAAATCAAACCTCTACACAGTAGAGATCTCTAAGTGTAAGAAAGCCTTCTACTCCAATAGTTTATTCCCAGAACGGCTAAATTTTGGAACTCCCTTCCGGGATTCTGCTTTCCCAACTGTACCGACATGCAGAAGTTCAAGTGTAATATGAACATACATCTTTCTACTCATCTCCCTTCATAATATCCCTGCAACTTGTGTCCCCGATAGTAGCCCCCTACTTCAAAGTGGCACTGTGCCTTGTTTGGGGTGAAAATTGAATTAAAAAATAAATCAGATACATGAACTACGAAAACTGAGGAGTAACTTGAATAGAAATGAAACAAAAACAGAGCACACCCACAAAGAATCAAGACAAAAGGAGGAAAAAAAGAAAAAAGGAGGAAAAAAAGAAAAAGGGGAAAAAGAAAAAGGAGGCAAAAAAAGAAAAAGGGGGAAAAAAGAAAAAAGGAGGAAAAAAGAAAAAGGGGAAAAAAAGAAAAAGGGGAAAAAAGAAACAGGAGGAAAAAAGAAAAAGGGGAAAAAAAGAAAAAGGGGAAAAAAAGAAAAAGGAGGAAAAAAGAAAAAGGGGAAAAAAAGAAAAAGGAGGAAAAAAGAAAAAGGGGAAAAAAAGAAAAAGGGGAAAAAAGAAAAAGGAGGAAAAAAGAAAAAGGGGAAAAAAAGAAAAAGGAGGAAAAAAGAAAAAGGGGAAAAAAAGAAAAAGGGGAAAAAAGAAAAAGGAGGAAAAAAGAAAAAGGGGAAAAAAAGAAAAAGGGGAAAAAAAGAAAAAGGAGGAAAAAAGAAAAAGGGGAAAAAAAGAAAAAGGGGAAAAAAGAAAAAGGAGGAAAAAAGAAAAAGGAGGGAAAAAAAGAAAAAGGGGGAAAAGGGTAAAATATTGACTACATCGCCCCTAAAATAAAAGTACAGTGTCCGCACAGATTGGCAACACGTCAAATCAAGAAAGATCAAGGAGGATGAAAAGACCGAGGAAAGAAAGCAATAATCGAACTGCAGCACAAATTCGAGAATGAATCTACAAAGCACATGCTTGGAGAATGTTACTGTCCACGAAAGGAAATTACAGTCAAATTGAAATAGAGAGTTTAGCAATAATTTAGGTTGTAAAAAAGTTTTGAAGATTTGTATACGGAAGAGGGTTTATTCTGCCAACAGACCACATACCGCTGATAACAATGTTTGGTTCCAAAAATGTATACTAACGCACACGGCAAATCGCAACAACGTTGAAGCGTAATTCTATTGAATAATAATTTTAAAGTAGAATATGTACAGTCCAAAATGATAGGTCACGCCTATAGATTATCAAGATTGATACTTATATATTCGAAACAATTCGAAAGGAATAATAGCGACGATAAGAAATGAAAGTGAATTGTCGATTCTTTTATGCAATACAGTTAGAGAACTTCCGGTTACGCTAGAAGCCGCGAAAAAAACCTACGGAGAATGACGATACTATTAGCAAGTTTGGTAGAACGAGAAAAATAAAAAGGGAATTAGTGTATCATATTTTTCTATATATGATCGTGTATTGCTACACGCTGATAGAGTAGTAATGTCGGATACTCTGCAGAAGAGAGTACACAAACATTTCCATATGAGCCATCTGGGGATTTTACGAATGAAATCGTTAATGAGAGATTACACGTATTGACCTATGATGGACCAGGATATAGAAATGATGATGAAACAATGTAGATGATGTCAACTAGAAGCAAAGGATCCGCCGGTAAAAATTCAGCCATGGCCAAAAAACGGATTTCCCATGGACTAGATTGCATGTCGACTATGCAGGGCCCATAAATGGATCATATTATTTGGTTATAGTAGATAGTTTCAGGAAATAGCCAGAAATTGTTAAGTGCAGACATCCGACGACAACAAATATCATAAATGCACTTAACGAAATTCTGTGAACAATAATAATAAAAAACAAACAAACAAACAAACAAACAAACAAAAAAGAACGAAAAAGAATTCGTTTGAGAAAAAACGAATGGTCAGTTGAGTACAGACCTACTAGAGGCAGTGGACAAGAAAAAAAAAACTTAGCGATGATTGTCAAAGTCTGACTTGAAAGTTAGGACAGAAGCCTTAATATGTGCTGCACGAGAACAATCGCTCAGTGCAAATTATGTGATACAGCGACTGAAAGTTCTCTGTATCAAGTGTGTGAGCAGAAATGTTAGAATGTACAACACATCGCCAGTAGTTGGTTGGTTGGTTGTTTTTGTTTTGCGGCATATCAACCCTTTTCGGGTTATTTAATGCCGAATCCAAAGATTTGGAAGAAAAATTTTTTTTAATAGAATATATTTGTTGTTTTCACGTCGGTTTCTATTTAACCCATAGTTGGAACCCTAACAGGTACTACCACTCCGGGTCAGAGTGGACCTGGGAGCAATGGTAATTAAAGGGTGGCTTCACACTCCCCAAAGCCCACAAGCTGGGGCCTCACCACTGGATATAGTTTAAGGTCATATCCAGGACCCCAAATTGAGGGACTTTTACCCTCTGCAGAGGGGCAGTCAGCGTATTCCAATGCCCCACCGACAGGGCCTCGCCATTAGTTGT
>NC_136499.1:97542249-97599749 GCF_053919585.1 Euprymna scolopes | reverse complement strand
ATAATTCTCCTACACTCTATAATAAAGGTCAATGTGTATTTATTCGCTTATTTGCAATTAATTTTTTTTTATTTTTTTATCGAAGCAGCACTCTTCATACTTGGATGGAAGCAGCTTCTTCTTTTGAAGAAAATTTCATGGGAATATATTCATCAGCTCTCCCCACTTGATTTTATATCCCCCGCCAGAGAAGATTACACCCTTAAATTTTTGCAGTTCGTCCACAGTGCAGTTCCAACAAGAGAAAAGTGTATATTTGGGGAAAATGGAGTCACCCGTATTTACTAATTGAAACAAATATGTATTTAATAAAATGTCGGTGTTTGAATTTCTATAAAACGTGCTTTAAGCGTGATAAAAAGATTGGAGCACATTTTCTCCATTACATTTTCAAAACTACAACATTAAAAAAAACATTTGAAGAGAGTCAAACATGCTCGGAACAGGTGTTATAAAAATTTAAATATCAAACGTTTTTAAATGTAAAATATTGAATGATAAACAATTTTTTTAAAAATAGTAGCTTTACTTCTTCCCAGTGCACCACGGTGGGTCTCCGACTAAAGCAAATAATCAATCTGAAATATGCAGTGTGTGTGTATGTGTGTGTATATATATATATATATATATATATATATATATATATATATATATATATATATATATATATAATAGCAAAAGTACCCGTGGTTGACTGGGTTCAAAAACAGCCTACAGAAAATGAACTCTGATTTATGAAAGTATGATAGGTTATGAAAAGGAAGAGTTGTAAATTTGGGTTGAATTTGGGGGTAAATTTGGGTTGAATTTGGGGGTATCAAAACCAAAGCAAAATATGATGAAAGTAAAAATAAAATAGATAACCCCCATAATTTATTATACCATACATGTTCACACTGAAACACTTATCACAATATTCTGTGGATCTATATTAAAAAAAAACCTTGTTAAACTTTGTGACATATTTCTGTTCTCTGGAGGTCAGGTGCGAACGAACACCTCATAATTTTCTTCAAACTGAAACATAACTATCAAAGTATACTTACGCAGATAGATATGAAAAGTCTTTATTAAAGTTTGTGCCTATTTCCATTCTGTGGAGGCCAGCCGCTAACTCAGACCCCACAATTTTATTATACCATCCCTATTTAAGTTAAAACATACTTATCAAAGTATTCTTATGTACATCTATATCAAAAACACTTGTAAAGGGTTTTTTTTAATTTTTAAATTTTTTATTTCCATACCTGGTGGACTAGGCACGAACGCGGACCCCACAATTTTAATGAACCACCGTTCTGCCAGATCAAACATACCCATTCCTGTGTCTCGATACATCTTCTATCATTATATGTAATCAGTTTTTTTTTTTAAATAGTCAACCATATAGGAGCCTATTCGCGACCACACACACACACACACACACACACACACACACACACACATTCATCTTTATATATATATATATATATATATATATATATATATATATATACTAGCATAGGTACCCGGCGATGCCCGGGTCGACATGAAGTTCCGTTTGGAACAAATCTACTATACAACAATTCCAAAAATAAAAGAACGGATAAAAACATGTAAATATAATCGCCCCCCTCCCACAAAGAAGTACATGATACCATGTCCACCAGATATTTCGACAGAATGGATACAAAGAGAAAAAGCTATTCTCCAGATATTGAGCACTTTTTGTTGCTCGTACGCTGGACCCCATTCCCGCCAAAAAAAAAAAATAATAAAATAAAAAAATGAATGAATCAAAACTACCTTTGTGTCAATAAAAATAGCAGCGAATGCCGGAGCGACCGAATAAAAAAAAAATAGCCGTGTAGGCAGACTCTAACCTGAAAAGCGAATAAAGGGAAAAGCTAATTTGGCCACTGTAGAAATAATAACGTTATAAATATTAACGCGTTTGAAAAGTTTAAAAACAAAATAAAATTCCTTTTATTGGCTTGTTTTTTTTGTTTTTGATTTTTCACTGACTTTTTTTCCGTAAATAAAAGAAATTTTTGGCTATTTTCTTTTTTTTTTTTTTTTTTTTTTGTGGGGGGTGGGGTATGTTTCCGGAACGTTCCAAGATTCTGTATAGTCGTTTCAAGAATAATAAAAACAAACAAATGAGAACTTTTCGTTTATTCGTAAGTGTTTTATTTATTTATTTGTTTTGAAATATTTAAAAATAAAGCAAAGCATCTTTCTGTCAACACGCTAGAAACTTATTATGATTAACAAATTATTTTATGTGGGGAAGAGTTTCTTTTGCCCTTCTGCACATATATAAAAACAACTCATCAGGGGAAATAACTCTACCCGTTTCTTAAAAAAAATCAATGACGGAAATAATAATTCCAAATAAATTAAATATATTATCAATATAAATATTATTTAAATTTGATGAAATAACAATCTTAAATAGAACTCTTAAAATAACTCTCTCGTCAGAAACTTATACTAATATGCAGCTATTTAATAAAATCGATTTGCCTTAATATATATGTAAATGAGGTAACCTCTTAATCGTATATTTTGAAAAAAACATACTATATATATATATATATATATATATATAAATGAAATATTAAAGTAATGGAGATTTTGTATATATTAATCAAATTGTTAACAAACGAACAGACAGGAATACGAATTTATATATATATATATATATATATATATATATATATATATATGTATATACATAAGAGGACATGCTTAGGTTTTGCTACACTGGCATGACAGTGTTTCGATTTGTAGTTATTATTAACTTCCATGCCAGTAGAGGAAAGCCTGTACATGTCCTTATAAATACAGCTTTTGGGGGGGGGCACTATTGTATAAACCTGGTGGATAATCTTTGAATTTTATCCTTCGAATACATAATGTAATTTTATGTTTTACGTGAAGACAAAGCATTAACAAGGGCGTATATTCTTAAGAAATGGGTGCTTAATGTTGAAAATAGATTAAATAATATTATTAAAAATTAACCCTGGTATACCGACTGACCGACTAAGCCATTTCTAGATCCGTATGCTTGGGCGCGCCCCAAATAATAAAACGCGATTTCAGACGGAAACATTATGGGCCGACCGACGGACACTCTTTATAGTCAGGCGAAGACGCAATTAAAAAAAAAAAAAACAGTATAGGCCGGAAATATAATGGCAGTTGCAAATTAGATGACTATTAAAGAGTTGGTGAGACAGTGGACAAGAAGACGGCAGGAGAGTGGGTGGGTAAACGGTTTAATTGGCTTAGATGAGGAGGCCTTTTTTACGTGCTGCAAACCACTGGGAGTGGATGTTCCCCGGATGTAGCGGTTGATAAGGATAGAAGCAGAATGAAAACAGAGGAAAAAATGGCGGGAGGAAAAAAAGGAAGTGAGCCAACGAATGTTCCACTGACACATAAACACACATTATATATATATATATATATATATATATATATATATATATATATATATATATATAGAAAGGAATGCAAGGCAGGAAATAAATTGCTCTACATAGAGGTTCGTCGTCCACTCCCAATCATAATCATCGTCATCATCATTATCATAGTCGTCGTCGCTATAGTGTGTGTGTGTGTGTGTGTGTGTGTGTGTGTGTGTGTGTGTGTGTGTGTTTTACAAAAAGATTAGAACAACCTCGTTAGCGTCGGTTTCAAATCCAAACAATGGGGGGTCTGTATTTGGTAGCCTATGTTGGACTCTCGTCAGCCTCCCTTTGAAGTCCTGGATATGACCTTAAACTATATCCAGTGATGAGGCCTCAGTTTGCGGGCTTTAGGGAGTGTGGAGCCACCCTTTAATTGCTATTTCTCCCAGGTCCACTCTGCCCCGGAGTGGTAGTACCTGTTAGGGTCCCACCTATGGGTCAATAGAAACTGACTTGAAGACAACAAATATATTCTATTAAAAAGTTTTTCTTCCAAATCTTTGGATTCGGCATTAAATAACCCGAAAAGGGTTGATATGCCCTAAAACAAAAACAACCAACCAACCAACCTCCCTTTGATTTTCACTAGCACATAGGAATAAATATTACACACCATGCTTGAAATTTTTTAATAATCGAGTGCCCTGTTGTGATTCTCTCCTACTAATTTTACAGACAGACAGACACGCGTGCGCGCGCACACACACACACACAGACACACACACACACACACACACATATAAATAACAATATACCTACATTCAAGGTTCAAATATTTATTTTTCATGCAAAACAGCCCCTTCGGTACATTTTTTACGGATTGATTTCGTTATGTCAAAACAATCGCTTATTATTATGTCAATACCGACTCTTTCCGTGCATATATTTCTCGGAAAATCTATCATGTTGAAGGAGCTATTTTGCATAAGAAATAAATATTTGGATCTTGGAATGTAGCTATATATATTATTTACTTATATATGCTGTTGTAATATTCAGCATACATTAAGTTTCTAAGCAAAAAAGATTGGTATACACAAAAAGTGAAATATAATAGAAAAAATATATTTTACCAAAAAAGAAAATAAACAAAACACACACACACACACACACACACACACACACACACACACACACACACACACACACACACACACACACTGATATCTATGCATTTCTGGACACGCTTAACAACGTTTGCAGATACTGCCTATAGAGCTTCCCTGGTGGTTCTCCTGATAGCGTTGGTAATGTTCTCCTTTAGTTGGTCTAGATTGTGGGGGATTATTTGCATAAACTTTTTGTTTTAAAGTCCGCCAAAGATAAATATCATATGATGACAAGTCCGGGGAACGTGGTGGACATAACCCTTTGCTTATTGTTTTCTCCTCCGTAAACATTTCATGAACTAGTGTCAGTAATTTGTGAGACATGTGGCATGTAGTGCCTCTTTGTCGGAAAAAGCATTGCATTTTGTCTTGTGGTGTCAGTTGGTTGATAAGAGAAAGATTATAGAGATCGGGATGCTTTTAAATAGGCCACCCTGTAGAATGTAAAAACAAAAATGAGTTTTTAAATCGATATTATTTTTAAATTGTCAAGAGAAAAATGTTGCTGCTGAGTAAATGTTGTCATGGTATTTCAATTTTATAAAATAATAAATTAGAATTTTTTTAATCGGGACACACATGTTTTATGTTATGCAGAATTGTTATTGTGTATTTAACCAAAATTTAAGCCAAAATAAATTAAGATTCTTTTTAAATTTATCTAACATTAAATTTATTTTTAAATTTGATTGTATCAAAACAAATTTGTGTAGCCCTCTTGAATTTTAGTAGAAATAAGTTTTAATGTTATTTTTCTGAATTTTAGGGACGAGGATCGATAATTTGTATTCTTTATATTACTTGGACTAATGTTCGCATCTTGGATGTTATTCTCATAACGTTTCGGCCGATGTAACTTCCCACTCGCAAGGATCTATGGCGTAAAGAATAACTTATTAAGCAAAATTTCGTTCTAAGTTATACTCTTCCGGAGGTTGAAGGTTTAATCCTCAATGGGAGCTATAACAAAATACAATTGCGAAGTAATAAAGACGCCTACCCGGTCATGGCTGATGGAACGAGAGCATGCTACCTCCGTGGATTAAATAAAACCGTTTGAAATTCCGTACAGATTCCCGGATTAGACATAAACACTGCCGAGTTCAACATGATACAAGTTAAGGAAGTCAGAGGTTACATCGACCAAAACATTGTAAGAATAACACTCACAATGAAACGGTAGTCCAAATAGCCCAAAGAATACAAGTTTTTAATAATGTAACGTTACCGCACATTTGCACACGAGGTCCCCACCCACGTTGTATGCAGTTTACGTCGTAAGGAATATAGGACAAGTAATAACTCGAGTTTTTTAAGCAACAGGATGTATTTCCTCATTCTCCCGCTATGCGTGACTTCTCGTTACGGCCAACGTCACCCACGTCTCTAACGTGATCATTATAGTCTTTTTCTTCGCATATGACTAGGCTTTTGCATCCGCGCATCTGCGCTCTGTCACAATAGTTTTATAGATTTCCCTTCAAAGCACTATCAGAGTACGATTTTGAAATGACATGGACAAAATCATCAGTATCCTCTAGTATGATGTTTCGAAAATGAATGGAAAGCTGTCAAGCAGCTTAACGATATGAATAGATTGTAAGGAGTTTAACCAACCAATAAATAAGACATAAGTACAGGTAATGTTCTGAATGAGCATTGAGACATTGTTGTTTTGATTTTGTTTTGTTTCAATACCTAACAATTATTGATCGAAGATGAAACGATTTTAGACAGGAATAACCACAGTATTACGTCTACTACCAAACTAAGCGCAACCTATAACCGCACTCTTTGAAATGAAGACTTTACAAAGTCCCGTTTACATGCTAGCACTAATTATTGTGACTTCACAGATAAACAAGGCACATGGACGGGCCTTTAGTTCACGAAGGTCACGGACGTATCATCCGATAAAAACAACTCTGTAAAAAAGTATGAAAAACTTATACTATTATAATGATCTTGACATTAAAATAATCAGAATGTGGCAACTTCAGACAATAATCATCCTTGTCGTGATGGGCACGTTGCGAAATATTCAGTCTTCAACAGTCTGACAAAACATATGCAAGCATATATATATATATATATATATATATATATATATATATATATATATATATATATATATATATATAATAATAATAAATTCCACAGCCAAACAACGCCGCAGCTCACAAGAGCCATGACAGTCAACGAACCGGAAGTCCAAGACTCGAGTTTCGCCCTCATTTGGGCTCATCAGTTAGACACATCCGAACTCAGGATTCGAAACCCGAGCCTCTTGCATGCGAGGCAAGCACTATACCAACTGAGCAAACGCCCCGCACACAAGAATTTCTATTAACCAACACAGATCAAGCAAACCGCGTCGAAATCCGTTGACTGTCATGGCTCTTGTGAGCTGCGGCGTTATTTGGCTGTGGAATTTATTATACAATCTCTCACATTCTGAAAATCATATATATATATATATATATTTTATTACTGCTTTATCTGTTTGGTTACATATGTTTCGGATGTTGGACCATGTTTACGATCCAACAGCCTCGTCAGACCTTGCAGAAATGGTTGTTAGTATTTGGAAGAAGTGTTTTAGAAGAAATACGAGAAAAAAAAGTGGGGATAGGAGATAGTAAGTGGGAGGGGGACGGGTATCGACAGTATTTCAGTTTTGAAGGTTAAAATACATTAGATTGTATTGTGTGTTGGGGGTAGCAGATTCAGGTAGGCGTGGGTGGAGATATATGGATATAGGGAGGGGAGGGGGAGAGAATATGGTAAAGAAAAAAGAAAAAAGAGAGGGAGCTAATGGAAGGAGGAGGAGGAGTTTCGCATTTTAGGTTTAAAATTTTGACTGCTTTTTGCTTGTTCAGCTATGTATATAAAGTAGATGTGTGTGTGTGTGTGAGAGAGAGAGAGAGAGAAAGAGAGGGAGAGAGAGAGGAAGGGTTTTTGTAGGTGTCATGTGGTTGACAAGTACAAGGTTCCATTAAACATTTTCGAATTCGCTATACGTTGACTTGTTCATTTCAGTTGACAATGAATTGTTTTTAGGTAGTTCAGAATTAATGCATATGCTAACGCACGCGTAACTACGCATACATACACATACATATGTACATTACTACACATTCATATACAGACACATATGCACATACACATATTTATAAACAATTATATGCAGATATACCTGCATCTATATGCAAACATACACGCACATACACACAAGTCCTATACACATATACATACTCACATATACATACATACACACACACACACACAGATATATATATACACCTAAATATATACATATACGTGGAGATATAGATCTCCAGTAAGAAGTAGATGGACATACATACATACATATAAAAATATATAAAAGTATACATTTATGCGTAAACTTTAAGTATTTACTTCAACAGTGCTCAATACGTAGGTAAAGCTAGTTAGTAAGTTATAAAATATATATGGCGATTAAGCTACACTGAATATTCCGCGTTTAGCTTAATTGCCATATATATTTTATAACTTACTATATATATATATATATATATATATATATATATATATATATATATATATATATATATAAAGCTCGGCTTTGCTCGGGCCTTATGTACTGTTCATTACTTTATGTGCGTATGTATATATATATATATATATATATATATATACATATATATATATATATATATATATATATATTAAAAAGTAAGTTTGACTCATGTGCAAGGAATCTACATTTAAATTTCAAGTGTTTAGACCATAAATTGGCAGAGGAGTTTGGTAGAGTCTTCAAAGGTGAACACTTATATATATATTTATATATATATTTATATATATGTATATGTATAAATATCTATATATATGAATATATATATATATTTATGTACATATTTATATATATATTTATATGTATATAATGTTTATATATATTTATATATATTTATATATATATTATATATATTTATATATATTTATATCTATGTATATATTTATATATATTTATATCTATGTATATATTAATATATATTTATATATATATATATTTATAAATATATTTATATATATTTATATATATATATATTTATTTATGTATATATTATAAATATATTTATTTATATACATTTATATATATATATAAGTAGTTAATAAAACATGTTAAAAACACTTTGAAAAAAAGTAAAAAACATATTTAATTTTAAAATGGAAGCACAAAATAAGTGGATAGTCCTGAATCCGCGGAGTTTTGAAGAGATACTTTCCTTTTCATCAGAGGTAGGATTTAGCAAAATGCGGGATCGGATTTTGCTTGCAAAAGTATTGATGAAACTAAAAGTAAGTCATAGATCTTACTTGGTAACAAATATTGAAGCAGTAGGAATATGGTTAAGGAAAAGGTGATTTCACTTTTTTGTTTTATTTTACTTCAGTCGAAGTTCTCAGAAATCAAGGGGCCCACAACCTGGGGCTTACACTTAGTCTAGTAACGGGTAAAATATCCAATAACGGTAAAATCCAAAAAATCAAAATCCATAAAAGTTGGTTAAATTTCCATTTCCACAAGTAAAATCCAAGCGAATCGCGTAATTGGAAGATGGTCCAAAATAATCCGTTGAATACTTCACAAATGGAGGCAAGGAAGAGGCAATGAGTTCAAATAATATTATTAAAAGAAAGAAAAGATGTGCGTAGAAAAAAGAATTTAAAACGACTGTCAAGGCTGGGCTAATTTTGGGAGAATATGTATATCCTTATATATATATATATATATATATATATATATATATATATATATATATATATATATACAGTAGCGTCCAAAAGTTAAGGAACGGTCGATCATTTTTTTGAATGGCTTCTAACTTCATCTATTAAAAAGGAAAAAATAATTTTTGGTGAATTTTCCAGTGTTTAATAAAAATAATTTGAATAATATTTTTTTTTATTTTGGATTTTGAATACATATTAGTTTTTTTTACAGATAAATAACTAAATTACAGGGGTCCAAAAGTTAAGGGACGCTGAAAATTAATACAAACTTTTGCAATTTTAATAACAACTTAACAAAATGTCGACTCCGAATATTCGAAAAAGTTATCTATACAAGAAGAAGAGCTTATTTGTAAAAGTCTATAGGGGAGATTGCTAAAATATTGAAAAGGTCTAAGAGCGTTGTTTTTGTTTTAGGTTATTGAAAATAGAAAAAAAGGTTTTTCATTTACTGAAAAGAAAAAATCGGGCCGACCCCGAATAACAACTAAGAGGGAGGATAGAAAAAATACTTGGTCATCTCATTCTGATCGCTTTAAAACTGTGTCTTCGATATCCCGGGATTTTACATCCAAAACTGGACAAAAAAATTCCGAACAAACGATCTCACGAAGATTTAACGAAGTTGCATTATTTTCAAGAAGTCAATGCTGAAAGCCTTTAATTTCTATTAAAAATAAAAAGGCCGAATTGTTATTCGCCGAAAAACATTTGTTTTTTTTTGGGGGGGGGGAATAGTGATGAATCAAAATTAAATTTTTTCGGATCAGACAAATGTCCACATATCAGAAGAAAAAATGGAGAAAGACTGTCCCCTAAGTGCGTTAAAAGTACAGTAAACTTTGGAGGGGGCAGTGTAATGGTATGGGCATGATATCTTCAAAAGGAACTGGGACCCCTGTGAGGATTCATGGAAAAGTTAATGCCCGAATGTACAAAGAATTGATTAGAGAACACGTGGTTCCTAATCTTTCTGTTTCTAATATCTTTATGCAAGACAACGCACCGTGCCATAAAGCAAAAATAATTTTAGAAGAGCTAAATAGATCCAATATTTGCGTTATGGATTGGCCAGCTCAGAGTCCCGACCTGAATCCAATTGAAAATGTTTGGAAAATTATTGGTGATAAGATCACAGAAAAAACTTCCCCTAAAAATCTTGATGATTTATGGGAATGTATGAAAAAACTTCTGGAATGATATCTCCCCTATAACATATGAACGATTACTTCTGTCTTGCAGCAAAATATGTCATAATGTGATTGACAACAAGGGGCTTTTCACTAAATATTTTCTCTGTTCCTTAACACCTGTAATTAAATTAAATCTATTTATATGTAAAAAAAATTAATAATATGTATTCAAAATCAAAAATAATTTTTTTTATTCAACTACCATTATAAATATTGGAAAATTCACCAAAAATTCTTTTTTCCTTTTTCATAGATAAAGTTAGAAGTCATTAAAAAAAATGATCGACCGTTCCTTAACTTTTGGACGCTACTATATATATATATATATATATATATATATATATATATATATATATATATATATATATATATATATATATTAGCCAAAGTACCCGTCGTTGAAACAGCCTACAGAAAATGGACTCTGATTTATTAAAGTATGATAGGTTATGAAAAGGAAGGGTTGTAAAGAGATAGCTTTGAATTTGGGGGTATCAAAACCAAAGCAAAACATGATGAAAGTAAAAATAAAATAGATAACCCCCATAATTTATTATACCATACCTGTTCACGCTGAAACACTTATCACAATATTCTGTGGATCTATATTAAAAAAACCTTGTTAAACTTTGTGACATATTTCCATTCTATTGAGGTCAGGTGCGAACGAACACCCCATAATTTTATTATACCATATTTCTTCAAACTGAAACATAATTATCAAAGTATACTTACGTAGATAGATGTGAAAAGTCTTTATTAAAGTTTGTGCCTATTTCCATTCTATGGAGGCCAGGCGCGAACGCAGACCCCACAATTTTATTATACCATCCCTATTTAAGTCAAAACATACTTATCAAAGTATTCTTATGTACATCTATATCAAAAACACTTGTAAACGTTGTTTTTAATTTTTAAATTTTTTACTTCCATACTTTGTGGACCAGGCGCGTGCACAGACCCCACAATTTTAATGAATCATCATTATGCCAGATCAAACATACCCATTCCTGTGTCTCGATACATCTTCTATCATTATATGTGATCAGTTTTCTATAATAGTCAACCATATAGGAGCCTATTCGTGACCAGACACACAGACGTTCAGCTTTATATATATATATATATATATATATATATATATATATATATATATATATATATATATATATATATATAATAAAAGTAATCAAGGTAGTAATTTAATAAACTCTAAAAACGAACTGATCTCCTATTGCAAACATATGTCCAAGTTTAAATATGGTAAATTTGAAATCACATAGCTATTAATTTAACTCTTCAAATATATATCTTTTCCCATCATTTTTTTTTATATATAATCTTACCTTCTAAGCTTTTTATATTTTTAATTTTATTTGCTTTTTCTTTATTTCTTTGGCCGGTTTTCAATCTGCTGTCTCCGTTTTATGGTATAAGTATACCTATTAATTAAATATATACATCAACCTACCCATTTTATTCTATGTATTTGTTTACTTATATTTTACTATATGAATTTACATACACATTTATTTGCCTTATTCCGGAGTTTGTAGATACCGGCCTCTCCCTCCCCTTATTTTGTATGTAAGTATGTATGTTTTTGTTTAACTTGTATATGCTTTTGGATATGTGTATGTATTCATGCATGCGTGTGTGTTTGTATATATATGTATATATATATATGTGTGTGTGTGTTATTGTATTTGTATACATATATGTATATATATTTATATGCGTGTGTGTATGTATATACATGTATGTGTGCATTTGTGTGTCGGTATGTATGTATTGTATATATATATGTGTGTGTATGTGTGTATATATATAATTTTCTATTTTTTTATTTATTTACTTTCATTCTTTTATATATATATACATATATATATATATATACATATATATATATATATATATATATATATATATATATATATATATATATATATATAACACAGACGCCCCATTTCATAAACTTAGCCATTTATTTGTTCTGATCAGTTTTCTTAATTTAATTCTGGGACTTTCACGTGCATATCTAAGCTGACCTAATTATTAACGCTAATTTTCGCGCTTCTTGTCTGGGTCAGTTTGACCTTGCTTTTCAAATTTAAACCTTCACCGATTTTTTTTTTTTTAAACCTTAATTTTTTAATTCATCCAGCCTTTACAGACGTGTTTTTAAATATTCTCTCCAGTGCTTTCCTTTTAATGATTTGGAATTCAATCTATTTGCGCTTTTTTCCAAGGAACTCTGCCTTTTGGATTATTTTGACAATTTGGAATTTACCCATTGGATTGAAATTTTAAATTCGACCGTTTTGGATTTTACCATTTTTGGATTTTTACCTTTCACCGGACTGTCCATTCATGTGAAATCTTTTCATCATTTTTCTTTTGCCTCCTGTTCCCCTTACCTCACCCTTTTTTCTTTAACCAAGTAAGATCTGTGACTTACTTGTAGTTTCATTAAATACTTTTATATGCAAAATCCTATCCTGCATTTTGCTTATTCCTGCCCTCTGATGAGAAGGAGAGTATTTCTTCGAAACTCCGCGGATTAAGGACTATCCACTTATCTTGTGTTTCCTTTTTTAAAATTAAATATGTTTTTAACACTTTTTCAAGATGTCTTTTAACATGTTTTATTAATCATTTGTTCATATATATATATATATATATTTAATTACCGTTTTATCTGCTTAGTTACACATGTTTCGATTACCGTATCGTATGAACGATCCTAAAGTCTAATTAAATTAGCGGATCATTGATATGATTCGGTAATCGAAACATATGTAACTAAGCAGATAAAACAGTAATAATATATATATATATATATATATATATATATATATATATATATACTCTACAATAGTATTGAGCACGCTCTTCACGTTTTTACTAATTACAGGTTTTACTAATTACCCCTTTTGCTCTCACTCTCTCCGTATATATATATATATATATATATATATATATATATACACACTAGCATTTCAGCCCGGCGTTGCCCGGATGTTTGGATGTGTATTTTGAGCAAAAAAAAAAAAAAGTGGTAGTAGGAAGGCAGACTCGAACCCGTACCGCAAAGGAGGAAAAGAACGGGGTAAAACCCACCGTTTATGCTGTTACGACCACCGCCAAACCGGATGCCACATTAAAAAAAAAATTAAGCTAGACAATCTAAAGGAGAGGATAACTTTAAAAAATATTGGCGAAAAAGGTGACCACCCCCTGTAGAAAAGTGCCTAGTTGAAGGGAAAGATATTAATGTTTTTAGCCAATTTTTCGATATTTGTCGTATGAAAGGTCGAACTTTAAAACGATACTGATCTTGGTAAAATCCGTCGCCTCTATTGAAAGTTTAAGGCAGACATGCAAACAGACATACATACATACAATTATATGTTGGTAACTAAAAATTTTAGACCCAAACTGATAAAAAAAAGCTTGGCCTATCTCTGAATATCCTTTATGTAAAATTTCAAATATTTAGACCAGAAATTGTCTGAGTAATTTGGAAAGGACCGCAGATGTAAATTTTTTTAAAACTTTGACCCCTATTATGTCCCCTTAAAATTTATTGTTTTGGGCTCCAATCAAGTTATTAAGTTAGATCCCTATCCAAGGAACATATATCTAAAATTAAGATAAAAATAAAATTTGAATATTGACAAATATTTTATTTATTATTTGCATATGTTGTTGTTTATTGTTGGGTTAGAAAGAATTAAATGATCCTAATTATGATATAATAAAATTATTAATTTTTATGTAAATTATAAAATTATTGATTCCATCTACTAACTAACTAACTAATGAATTAATTTTATTCAAACAATTTTCACTACATAAATATATGCAAATAATAGGGGGGAAATAAGTTCAATCCAGCGACTGACACCCTTTCTAACTCAACAATAAACAACAACATATGCAAATAATAAATAAAATATTTGTCAATATTCAAATTTTATTTTTAGCTGCAATATTTTAAGTCTAAAAATTTCTTATTTTTTACTTTACTAGAATATCTTGTTCTTTACTTTGCCAGGTTGAATTTCTTGTCCTTTACTTTTCCAGGTTTAATAAAATCTTAAGAATATTACTTTTCATGCGCGCATTTTTCCATATAATAATATATACACACACAAAGTGTCAATATAAATTCTGAGTTTAACTTCATATGTGTTCTAGTTTATACAACTGTATACGCATTTTTTAAAATAGGATTTCCCGTGATTTTTGTCATGTGAGCTTATTATTATCAGGCTAACACTTCTCCCATGTGGATTTGATTATAGCGGATCTTGTATAGTTCAAATAGAAGACGTACTCCTTCAATTAATGTTTTTTTTCACTCACACATCATCTTTTATCAAGGCCAAACGTTACTCGAGGTTTAATGAGATTGAATGTATGTCGCTTGAGAGCTGGCGAACCTTATGAAAGCATTGCGAAGGGTTGATGAGATGGACCAAGTTCCAATACTTATGGACGCTGTTCGTAACCAGAATTTTTTGATATTGGATTTGATGACGACCATGTTATCATCTGAAGAGAAGCATCACAGACGGGAAGTATTTCGAAGGAGCTCTGTTTGTATGAATTCTTCTGGAATTTAAGCGTGTGATTGAGGAAAGGAAAATTATTTTTCGTTGTGAAAGAAAATGAGTTCCAACTTGAGTGAGTTAGCAGGAGTAACTAAATATTAGCGCTTAGTCGAGCACCTTACGTGGAAATAAGGATAGAGTAGAGAAAGAATAACAACATATCTTCTGGCAGAATATGGAAGTATGACATGTGTGCATCATGTGCTAAAGACCAATTTGTATGTGCTATTTCGCTTAACATTGTTGCTCTACTGAGGCTTTAAAATGTAGTCTATCCTACTATCTTAGTCCAAGCAATCAAAGGTACGCAAAAACTTCGACAGAACTCGAATAAGGTACACGGATCTCATAGTTGTCGCCAGCGAACACTACACAACAACCACTTCCATAAATTTATTTTATAAATAAATCGGTAGATTATAACATTTATGACGTTATTAAATATTATAACAAACTTTGAAAATCAATATTTAGCAATATTTAGTCATATGTAACATTTATATTATCAATATTGACTCAGAGTAAAACCTTTATGATTTTCCTCATCATCATATAGACTTTACAATTACAATTTAAATGGCATCCATTGGTTATATAGGTATTTAGTTCGAGAATAAAATAACGTCCACACATAGGAACGCAATAAAAAATTTTTTTTCAATAATGAGGATAGGAAATAAACTCTGAAAATCACACGAAACTAGCATACACATTCCGGAATAGCGGTTATACTGGAATCAGTTTCTAATCGAATTTTTAAATCCTAGACTAAGCTTGATTAAAAACATATGAACATATTTGATTCGAACTCAGTTGGAAAGTTACGTTGACTCTGCAATCTGGTATTCAACCCCGAGGCCACCATTAATTAACATGGGAAAAAAGAGAATTTAAATTTTATGTTATGTTAAATCTGCGGACATATACAGTAAGTTTAGTTGTAGTGCACAATATCGCATTACCCATAGACTATCAGCGAATAAATTCTCATAGAGACCAATTATACGTGTATATATATATATATATATATATATATATATATATACAGTTGTGCGCAAAAGTATTCGACCTCTACCAAAATTGTCTTATTTCTTTGAATGGATACTTCAATAATCTTTAAAACCTTTTTTAACGACTAAGTTCGAATAAACTGCATAGTTTTCAACAAAAAATAATAAAAAGTAATTAGTGCTTGATAATATAAATAAATTTATTTACAAAAATAAAAATATGGATGTTGCAAAAGTATTCGACCCCTTTTCATTAATACTTGGTTGAAGCTCCTTTGACCTTGATTACTGCAAGTAAACGTTTCCTATAACATCTAACGAGACTTCTACATCTGTCCACTGGAATTTTAAGCCACTCTTCTTGACAGTACTGTTTTAATTCAATCAAATTAGATGGTTTTCTTTTATGTACCGCAATTTTTAAATCATGCCATAAGTGCTCAATCGGATTTAGGTCTGGAGACTGGGAAGGCCATTCTAGAACTTTCACCTTATTATTCTTTAACCATGCCTTAGTGCTCTTTGAAGTGTGTTTAGGATCGTTGTCCTGTTGAAAGGTATACCTCCTTCCATGCCCCAACTGCTTCGCAGACGGAACAAGATTTTCTTTCAGTATGGACTGATATTTTACTGAATCCATTCTTCCATCGATTATGGTTAATCTTCCAGTTCCATTTATACTGAAACAGCCCCACACCATGATTGATCCACCTTCATGCTTAACGGTTGGAACGGTATTATTCACATTATAAGCAGTATTTTCTTTTCGCCAAACATAGCGTTGCTGGTTGCGTCCAAATAGTTCCTCTTTCGTTTCGTCTGACCAAATTATATTATTCCAGTAATCAATAGGCATTTCTAGGAACTTTTTTTAGAAAATTTAATCGAGCCTTTTGATGAGCTTTGGAAAGTAAGGGCTTCCTTCTGGCAATAGGTCCATGCAATCCGGCACGATTTAATGTCCTACGAATAGTTGACAAGTGTACATCTGAGCCAGCATTCTTCAAATCGTTCTGCACGTCCTTTAGGTTAGATTTAGAGTCTATTGAAACTTGTCTAACAATTTTCCTAGCCCCACGTGTCGTAATTTTTCTTGGACGACCTAATCTTGGAAGACTCGATACAATTCCTTTTACTTTCCATTTTTGATAATGGACATAATAGTCGACCGTGGTATAGAAAAACGTTTGGAAATTTTTTTATAACCTTCTCCAGACTGGTAGGCATCGATTACTTTCTTTTTAATGTCTTCAGAGTACTCTTTGTTCTTTGTCATAGTTGCAGATTTGTTGACGTTGAAAAAGAATTTTTTTTTACTTGAAACAATTATTCAATCATTCAATATGGCATTGAAGTTCAATTTGAACTGATTTTAGATTCAGTAGAGTCATAAAGTCATTAATATTATTTATAGGAAATAAATACAAGGTCAGACTAAAATAATAAACTTAATGACGCTTTTATTTAAACTTTAAATTAAAGGGGTCGAATATTTTTGCAACATCCATATTTATATTTTTTGTAAATAAATTGATATATATTATTAATCTCGAATTACTTTTCCTCATTTATCGTTGAAAAATATACAATTTATTCATAATTAGCCGTTAAAAGGCGTTATGAAGATTTTTGAAGTATAGATTCAACGAAACAAGAAAATTTAGACAGGGGTCGAATATTTTTGCGCACAACTGTATATATATATATATATATATATATATATATATATATATATATATAGTCATCTGCAGACAAACTGTTTCGCTTTCTTACAACTCTCTAGTGTGGCTTGACAAGTTCCCTTCTGAAACTTGGGATCGAACCAACAACCATCGAGTTTATAATGTGTAGCTCTACCTAACAGGCCACGGGATCTGCGCCAATGTCAATGATATCTAACAATGCTTTATACAAACATTGACCGCCACTCTCCTAGTGCTTCATTTTTTATTTTTTTTACAAACATCTTTGCATTTACGTTTGATTGTTTTCCAAGTTGGCATGACTCCAGATATCTTGTTTAAAGCTATTATCATAAAGTTCTGTCCGCTAAAAATATTTTTAAATACTTTCGGAGTAGGTACACAATATCGGCCATAATATCGAAACAAAAATTTTAAAAATTAAGTATTGGGTAACAAAGAAATAACAAGATCTAATTTAGGAACCCAACAAATGGGATATATATTAAAAAAAATTCTTTTAAATGGCTTAGGGCTCCCTGTAGCAACTTGTCATGACTCTGCTTTTAAATAAGGATACGAAAATTAGGCGATATATTAATATTTAAACCAAAACAAAGGTAGATCTTTCTCGCATGCCTTTCCAGCTAGGGATTTCACCTTCCTTCCTTCTCTTCAAAAAATGCCCCATTGCCAAAAGTGCGCTTATTCATAAAGTCTGAAGAAATGCTGGTTTTGAAAATTTTCAAACGACATAATGCTTGAAATTGTCGAACTGGACATGGAAACAATTGTAACGTAAATTGAAATACACTTTTTGTCCACCAACACCTTGTTTTGAAGTCTTGTTTTTGCTTACACAGTATATTAATGCTCAATTATAAAATTTGATAATTTTGTAGCTTACTCTTTAAGTCAACCATTTTTGGCTTAAAACTCATTGGCATATGAAAATTTACTGAATTTCACGAACTCAGTATAATTACATATAAGTCTATATATATATATATATTAAGAAAGAAAAAAAAACTCGAATAAATTTAGAACCCCATCTTCCAACGTAGACCCCTACTACCAGGTCTCCTTCTCCAACATCAGGGGTCTACGTTCCAACCTTCCAGAGATTGAAATCCAATTACAGGAGACGCCACCGGACATATTCTTTCTAAGCGAAACTGGAATAGGGCCGACCACTTCCCTAGATGAGTTCATAATTAACGGATACTCTAACTTAACATCTAAATCTGAGCCCCCAAGATCGCCATGGGCATGGAATATGTGCCTACATTAAAGATGGCTTCCCATGTTGCAGGGATATCTCTAGAGAAAATCCTAATTTACCTTATATGTGCTTCCGGGTTGCACTTGCTTACACCACTGCATTTATATTTGCCCTCTATCGGCCCCACAACAGCGGAGTTACTATCTTTAAGAGAATATCTGAGAAAATAGACCACATACTGTCTGCACACCCCTCGGCTAACATCCACATCTGTGGTGACTTCAACGTCCATAACGTGGAATGGTTGACCCACTCAAATAAGATGGACAATGAGGGGAGGTTCTGTCATGATTTTGCCATTGCTTATGACCTCACTCAGATTGTTCACGAGCCCACCCGTGTGCCCGATACTACAGGTCAATATGCAAGCCTCCTAGACCTTTTTCTCTCAACTTCCCCTTAGCTATGTTCATGTTTCGTTCTTTCTCCTTTAGGATCCTCCGACTACTCCGTCGTATCAGTTAAGATAAAAATGAAATGTAATAAGTCCCCAGACGTACCCCTCCACCGTACTGTATACCGATACTCCATGGCTGACTGGGATAGCTTCCGTACATTTATATCTGATCTACCGCTGCATTCCATGTTTAAAAATGATGTGTCTTCTATAGTATCAGACTTGACCGAATGGATAATTGTAGGCATAGACCGATTCATACCATCTAAAAAATTCCAACAAAAACCTACCAGCCAGCCATGGTTCTCTCTAGAATGTGCTGCTGCTATCGCGCACAGAAATCACTTTTTCCATAGCTACCAAGATAATAGATGCACTGAGACTAAAGCTGCTTTCAGGACTTCCAGCAACCACTGTAAAAAAGTAATAAAAAATGCAAGAGAGCTATATGCGCAGTCTGTTAAATCCAAAGTAGCTGATCAGCGGTTTGGTCCCACCAGTTTTGGCAAATAACAAATACGATCCTGAACAGAAGTGTGCGTTCCATCCCAACCATTATCAACGGACCAGAGGTCATCTCGTCAGCTTCAGACAAGGCCAAACTATTTGCAAAGAACTTTGCAGCTAATTTTACCCTATGCGACGAAGGCCATCAACTCCCCATATTTCCTCCTATAACACAGAACACGCTAGGTAACATACAAATATGTGCATGAGGTCGCCAAGCTAATCAAGAACCTTGATGCCAGTAAAGCTACTGGCCCTGATGGCATCCCAATTATAGCGTTAAAAAAGCTTCAACCAGAACTTGCCCCTATACTTACGAAACTGTTTAAGCGTTGCCTTAAGGAGAAGTGCTTTCCAGCACCCTGGATGACCTCATCAGTTTGCCCTGTATTTAAGAATTCAGGTGATAAGTCATCTCTCTCTCTCTCAGTACAGACCAATAAGTCTCCTGTGTGTCATGAGTAAGTTGCTGGAATCCATATTAAATAGAGAAATATTCAACCACCTCAGCAGAAATAACCTTCTTAGTGACACGCAATATGGTTTCCGTTCTGCAAGATCTACCGCAGATGTGCTAAGGGTTATATCCCATAGGATTAGTGAATCTCTTGACAAAGGCTTCCTTTCCAGGGCAATTGCTCTTGACATATCAAAGACCTTCGACAAAGTATGGCATAAAGGCCTACTTCACAAGATCTCCAGCTACGGTATAACTGGAAATATTCTCTCTATCATTAAATCATTTCTCTCTGATAGGCTAATAAGAGTAGTGGTTGATGGACAAAAATCAGAAGCCCACAGTATTAATGCTGGAGTTCCTCAAGGGTCTATCCTGGGCCCAACTCTAGCAGTGTCAGAAATTTCGTGAAAATAGTGAATAATTCCACCCCATCTTTCCAAGCTTATAACTCCTCGAAAAATGTAATTCAAGCCCTAATTTTTTTTTTCAATTAAAGGAGCAAGGACCAAGGTTTTATTAAAAAAAAAAAAAAAAAAAAAAAAAAACAATGTGTTTTTTTTTTTAAAAAAAGGTTTTAAACTTCGGACTTTACAGGTAAATTTCTAAAAAAGGCATTTTTTTTTTTTTTTATTTTGAATATATTATTTATTGACCTTTTCTCTTCAATTTGTGATATATAAAACTCCGACATAAATTAATTATTTACTTTTTAAGAGAAAGTTAAAAATGGGTGACACTTGGGGGGGGGGGCGTGAATTTAAAAAAAAACGTTTGTCTAAAATATTATATTCGGTTTATTGGAAAGAACATAAAATTTCACATTGACCCTGAAAATATCGTAAAAATAGAATCAATAGAAAAAGCGATTTTTTTTTTGTTTTAAATTTGAATATATTATTTATTGACCTTTTCTCTTCAATTTGTGATATATAAAACTCCACGACATAAATTAATTATTTACTTTTTAATAGACATTTCAAAATGAGAGGCGTGAATTATTCGACCCCCTATCTTTCTAAGCTTATAACTCCTCGAAAAATGTAATTCAAGCCCTAATTTTTTTTTCAATTAAAGGAGCAAGGACCAAGGTTTCATTAAAAAAAAAAAAAAGACAAAAAGAAACAATGTGTTCTTATAAAATAAGGTTTTAAACTTCGGACTTTACAGGTAAATTTCTAAAAAAGCGATTTTTTTTTTGTTTTAAATTTGAATATATTATTTATTGACCTTTTCTCTTCAATTTGTGATATATAAAACTCCACGACATAAATTAATTATTTACTTTTTAAGAGAAAGTTGAAAATGGGTGACACTTGGGGGGGGGGCGTGAATTAAAAAAAAAACGTTTGTCTAAAATATTATATTCGGTTTATTGGAAAGAACATAAAATTTCACATTGACCCTGAAAATATCGTAAAAATAGAATCAATAGAAAAATTTTGATAGATTTTTAAAATTTAAAAATTTAAAAATATTGAGTTTAAAAATTGAAAAATATTGAGTTCGGAAAATTCATTACTGTTTAAAAAAAAAAAATATTTTTATTACTTTTAAAACAACTGTAATAGTTTATTTTGGAAGTATAATCCATAAAGAAAATAAATAACCCACTTTTAACAGAAATTACGAGATTTTTATATTGTATTCGCAGTTTCGTGTTAGGGGTGTCAAAAATTCCTACAAAAATTCTGATACTGCTAGCCCAACTCTCTTCCTGATCTACATCAATGATCTCCCTAAACACATACATCATTCGTTGACATCTATGCTGATGACAGGACCATCTACAGCAACACATCAAAGGCTGTAAATGACAAAGCTCTCTCTGATTCTCTCTCCTCTGATCTCGAACGAGTGGTTCAGTAGGGGAAGACGTGGCTGGTTACCTTTAATTCATCTAACACCAAACTCCTATCTTTACATCATCAACGCTCTGATCCCTATCTGGCATCAATTGAAATGGATGGCTCTCGTCTAGGAGAAGCCCCATGTTTTGACAAGCTTCTGGGCTTGACCTTCTCTCCTGATCTGAAATTGAACACGTACATCAGGTCTGTTGCCAAGGTCGCTGGAAAGATGGTGAGATCCTTCTACCGCTCCAGAAGATATCTCACTACTGATGCAATTCTCTATCTATATAAAAGCCAAGTGCGTCCAAGGATGGGATACTGCTGCCATATCTGGGCAGGAGCTGCTAAAAACAGCCTATTCTGCCTTGACAGAGTACAAAATAGACTTCGTGGCTTAGTGGGTGATGCCCTTTTCTCTTCCCTGGAACCTCTCTCCCACAGAAGAGACGTTGCAAACCTATCTTTGTTTTATCGTTATTTCCATGGCAGGTGCTCGTCTGAACTCCAATCTCTGGTCCCCCCTCGCCAATCTTTTACAAAAAACACCCGTCTAGCTGAATCCACTGTCAAAAACTTTCCCCACTCTTTATCTATGTCTAAATCAAAACGTAGATTCCATGAACAAAGCTTCTTTCTTAGAAATGCACGCCTGTGGAACTCTGTTCCGTTTACCTGCTTCCCTCCTGACTACAACTTGGATGTGTTCAAGTCCAACGTAAACAAATTCCTGATGAACCGCCCCCTTAAGTAGACACTCTAAAATATCCACACTAACGTACTGTACTTACAATAACCCTTATCCATGTGTGACTTCCGGGCCTTGATAAGTGGTGACCATCTTGTAATATATATATATATATATATATATACAGCAATCAGATATTTTTAAATGGTTACAGATACAGACGGTTATATTTCCGTATCAAATGTTTGCACACCGAGAGGCCTCCTTACGGCTAAAAAGCCCCCCCCCCCAAAAAAAAAACATGAAAACACTCCCTTACAAAGGCTCAAAGCTATATTTACTTAAATAAGCTAGTTAAAATTTGGTGTCTTCTATCCCCTCCCCTTCTATTTATGCTGATGAGGAGACGATATGCAGAAACATTTTACTTATTTCTCGATAGTTTTATTTTGAAATATCGAATGAATAAAAGGATATCGCTTCCGAAACGATCGTACCTATAAACAGGATTTTATTATGCTATCTCCTATGATAACTTAATTGATAATTTCACACACTTTCTATATGTAGCTCTAGGTAATTACACCTATTGAGCTTATGATAACTGCAATACTCAGAGCACAGCATCTTTAAATATATTTTACTGAGACTTTGTTAATTTAGACCCTGTCTATTACACAACTCTATAATATATATATATATATATATATATATATATATATATATATATATATATATATATATATATATTTAAATAAGGGGGTAGTTACCAACAATGCAGTAAAATCACACACACACACACACACACACACACACACATATATATATATATATATATATATATATATATATATATATATATATATATATATATGAATAAAAAATAAAATAAAAATACCAGCGATTGTTGACGTTATGTTGCTTTGAAAAAAAGAAAAACCGAATGAATTTATGAAATGATCAATGTTTCGTCCCTATTGCAGAGGACATCTTCAGGATATTAAAAGGAAAAATGCAAAAAAAGAAAACGATCATAGACCATATGAAAATGAAAAGGAAACAGTGTTAGAATCCTACCCATATCGGTAAGGAAAACTGTGTGTGTATGGGAAGGTTGGGTTGTTCAATGTTCATTTAAGCGTCGAGTTGAAATTTACTTCCCTCTTACAACATCCACTTACTGGAAAGGTGCCCACAAATCGCGTACCTAAGTGTGCAAAAAAAAGTCCCGTGCGATGCGCGGGTATCTTTGCTAGTAGAATGCCAACATCAATATATTACATATGAATCAGTCCCCTGTGGAATTTCCACAGGTTCCGCTAGTTTTTATTAATGACTTCAGTTAAAGTTGTCGGAGTGCGACCTTTATGACGGCACAAACTGACTTATGTGGCATTCGCAGGACTCTGAGTTTGACATGCCTTAGGTAGGCGATTGTAAGAAGCTGTTTTTTTAATAAGGGTGTTACCACTTATCAAGGTGTGAAGGCAACTCGAGGATAAGGGTTAAAGAATGGACAGTGGTCACCGGCACAACAGCATAGTAATATAATTGTTAGTGGTGAAAATTGGGTATGATTTAATTAAGTTGTTTGCATTTGACTTGAATACGGCATGTTGTAGTCAGGCGGAAAGCAAGTCAGCGGAACATAATTCCACAAGCGGACATCTCAAAGTAAGAACCTTTATTCATGGAATCTGCGTTTAGATTTCAGAACAATTACTGAATGTGGGAAATTGTTTGTAGTGGCTGTAGCTGGTCGAGTGTTGTTTGTGAACGTTTGGCAAGCGAAACAATAGATTGGAGCTCAGACGAGCACTAGCCTTAAAAATAACGATAGAGCAGAGACAGGCTCGCAGCGTCTGTTCTGTGGGGAAAGGGTTGCAGGAAAGTGAAAAGGGCATCACCTACTAGGTTTTGAAACCGGTTTTGAATTCTGTCAAATGCTCCGACGGCTCCTGCCCAGATGTGGCAACAGTATTATATATTAGGACGTACTTGGCTCTTATACAGGTAGAGGAGTGCATCGGCAGTGAGATATCTACTGGAGCGGTAGAATGATCCAACCATTTTTCCGGCAGTCTTGGCAACGAGTCGGATAAAGGACAATGGTGGTTACAAGAATAGCACGTACGTACACTATGAGCGCGTGGATATCTCTTATGATTTCATTCTATTACATAGCTGTGAAAAAAACAAGTTTGTTGTTCGCAACCAGTTGGGCCAAAAGTGGGCCATGCATTAAAAACAATCTGTTTACAACACCAACCATTGAATAAATCGTTTCATTCATGGAAAAAATTGAACGACGGCGAAAAACATATTTTGTCGTACGTGAAGAAATTTCTGCAACATAAGACAAATGAAAAAAAAAAAAAAAAGTAAACAAAATAAATAAATTAATACTTCCACTTTCGTAAACTCCGACGTATATGATTTAATCTCAAGTTCGTTTGCCTCCTGATTTCTTTTTTTTTTTTTTTTTTTTTTGCCATTTTTAGTTTTACTTTTTTTGTCAAGGTTGTATTATTTTACTTCGTTTTAATTTTAACGATGGCGTGTGTTTTAATGTATCGACTAAATTTTCACATATGACGTAAACTTTTAATATATGACGTAAACTTTTATCTATGACGCAAATTTGAATGTAAGACATAGGTTTTAACGCAACATACGATAAAGATATTAACCGCTGACGCAGATTTTAATGTACAGAGTAGCTTTTAATATATGGACATAGATTTTAATAAATGGACGTAGATTTTATAACGTATAGCCTATATTTTAATGTACGGCGTAGATTTTAATATATGACATAGATTTTATGACGGATGCACGACGTAGATGTTAAAATATGGCGTAGATTTTAACGTATAACGTGATTTTTTAATGCAAGACGTAGGTGTTGGTTTTAATATATGACACAGATTTTCATGTACGACAGATTTGAACACATAACATAGATTTTTGTATATGACGTAAATTTAAGATATAATGCAAATTTTTACGTGTGGCGTAGATTTTAATTTCTAGCGTAGAATTGAACCTATGAGATAGTGTTTAACGTATAATAGAGTTTTATGTTTGATGTATATTTTAATGTAAGACGTAAGCTTAAAGTATGTCGTAGATTTTGGTGCATGTCATATATTTTAGTATATGATGTCGGTTTTAACGTAGAACATACGAGGGGCGTGCAATAAGTAATGCCCCTGACCCACTTCCCATAGCAGTAGAGCAACGAAACTTGGCACAGTTATTAGTCTTTCTCTACATAGGAACCACCCAGAGTTATGCACTTCTCCCATCGTTTGATGCAGCTCTAGAGACCGTTTTTGTAGAACACCCCAGGTTGGTCCTCCAATCATGACGTGACTTCAGAAATCAAGGCTGCATCATCTGGGAAACGCTTTCCTTTCAAAAACAACTTCATGGCTGGGAAGAGGCGAAAGTCAGAAGGTGCAAGGTTTGGAGAGTAGGGAGGATGGGGAGGATTTCATAACTACATGCCCGTGCATCTGATTTGCTGATCTCGCCCCGCCTCTTGATTTTGATAGCTTCCCTTAATTTCCCCAAAAGTGAAGCATAATAGGCTCCTGTAATTGTGAACCCTTTGCCAGGAAATCTGTTATCATTACTCAGTCCTTGTCCCAGAAGTCTGTGAGCATGACCTTGCGAGCGGAGGACTGCACCCTTGCCTTCTTTGGAGGTGGTGAGTCCAAGTGCTTCCACTGCATTGACTTGGCTTTGATCTCTGGATCATAGTGATGGACCCAATTTCATCCTGTGTAATCAGTCTTTTGAAAAACTTTGACTCATCTTCTTGGCACATCTCCAAATTCATCCTCGAGCACTCGACGCGTTCTCGCTTCTGGAATGGTGTGAGCAACCTGGGAATCCATCTGGCAGACCCTGTACTAATCTTGCTTTCTTGGGCTATTTGGTGAATAGTAATGCGCCGATCTTCCAAAATGGCAGCCTCAACTTGATAGACAGATACCTCATCAATGGCAGAAAGGGAGCGACCAGGTCTGGGAGCTGTTTCCACAGACTTCCGGCCATGTTTGAATTCACGATGCCAGCGTTTTATAAGGTCATATGATGGGGCATTATCACCATAAGTTTCTTTCATTTCATCAAAAGTCTCCTGTGGTGTGCGTCCTTTCAAATACAAAAACCGGATCACTGCTCGACATTCAACAGGCTTCATTTCACACCTGACTCAGTTCAAACACCTGTAAAACAGAAGCCACAATTAGTTCAGAGCTTTAATTTGCCACATAACTCGTAGAGATATAAATCATTGCACATGGAAAATTTCAGCTAGATCAGACAACTGGAAGTGGGTCTGGGCATTACTTATTGCACGCCCCTCGTAGATTTGAGCACATGACGTAGATTTGAACGTATAACGTACATTTTAATGTATAGCTGATATTTTAACATATGTAGATCTTAATGTATGATATGGACGTTAATGTATGACGTATATTTTAATATATGTCATAGATTTCAGTGTATGACTTACATAGATTTTAATGCGTGGTACAAACTTTAAGTATATCACTGATTTCAACGTATGGTGTAGGTTTAATATATGAGATAGATTATAAGTTATACGAGGTGCCTTCCATAAGTTTCCATACTTTTTTGTACAGGCATTTAAAATTGTCGTATACTTTTGCAAATTCAGTATGTTATGAGATGACCGCCAATTTTTATGATTTCAGGTTCAAATGAACAGCTACCACAGGAATTAAAATACACCATAACAAAGCCCGATTATCATAGCTGGTGAATTTTAAAAATGCAATCGGGAAACGATATGTGATAAAATTCTGTTTTAAACTTGGGAAAAATGCCGCAAAGATGTATGGAATGATTAACAAATCCAGCATCAGTTTTTGCATGGCATAAGAGATTCGAGAAAGGCAGGGAGTCTAATGAAAAGTGTGAGAGGAGTAAGGAAGTTAGAACATTACAGTTGATTCGCAAAATAAAGATTTTATGGATAAGGACCGTCATGTGTCTATAGCGACAATAAAAACAGTTTGATGTCAGTGTGGGAACTGTACACACAATTATTCGTGAGAAACTGAAGATGCGGAAGATTTGATCGAAGTTTGTCCGAAGTGTGCTCAAAGAAGATAAGAAAGAAAGACGTTGTCATAAGTTTCTCACCTTCTCTAGAGTCCAGACCTTGCTCCCGGTGACTTTTGGTTATTCTCTAAGCTCAAGGAAAACCGTAGAGGCTATCGTTATGAGATAATTGAGGGGATGAAAGACGCTGGTATAAGGGTCATTAAAACGCTCATACAAGAGAGCGGCGTCCATGGGGCCTTCCAGAGTTGTTAGAACGGCAAACAAGTATATTGCAGCCGGAGGAGATGACTTCGAAAGAGACTAGAGTTTTATGTGTGTACTATCAATAAAAATGCCAATACGGAAAAAGTTCGGCAACTTATTTAAGTCATCTTGTATGTACTATAGAAGGGTGATCAAGTCCAGGTTTTTAATCTAATCCGTATCAATAAACGTGACCATAAGTCAACTTATTTAAGACCCCTCGTATAAACTGGGATTACAATTCTGAATAGGTTCATATACGAGTATTTGAGTACCTATCTCTTAGCTTTATACCGACCTGGAAAAAAAATCTTAGTATTTAGTGTAAAAATGAACACAGCTTTAATCTTATTCAACTATCAGTTTGACATAAGCACCCATTCTAAGTAAACAGGCCATAACTCTTTCCGGTTTTGAGCTGTCTAAAAGTGTAGTATATATGTAACCGTGTGCGAAATGATGGCACGATAAAGAAAGACTTCTTTTCGACCACCTTACATGAATCGAGTACCAGTTTTTGCGTGGCATAAGGGATTCTAAAAAGTCAAGGAATCTGTGAGGGATGATAAGATGTGTGGAAATTGCGAGAAATAATAAGTTTACAACACAGAAGTAAAAATACGAGAAGAATAAGCTCACAACCCGTAAGGAAAAAAAGCATTACGAGAATAAACAAGCTTACAACCCGGAAGAAATATAAAATTACGAGAAGAATAAACTTGCAATTGGTAAGAAAATAAAGAATTACGAGAAGAATAAACTTACAAACTAGTTTAAAACGCAGAAGAAAAAATACTAGAAAAAAACTTACAACACGGAAAAAAGAAAATTACGAGTAGGAAAAGCGTACAACCAAGATGAAAAAAGAATTACGAGAGAATAAACTTAGAAATTGGGAAAAAAATTAGAAGAATAATAAACTTACAAACCAGAAAAATAAAGAAATTACGAAAAAAAACAAACAAAAAAAACAACTTAAAACCCGTGAGAAAAAATAAGAATTACGAGTAGAATAAACTTAGAACCCCGAAAAAAAAATTATGAAAATAATAAACTCACTACCCAGAAGAAAAAATTATGAAAATAATAAACTCACTACCCAGAAAAAAAAATTATGAAAATAATAAACTCACTACCCAGAAAAAAAAATTATGAAAATAATAAACTCACTACCCAGAAAAAAAAATTATGAAAATAATAAACTCACTACCCAGAAAAAAAAATTATGAAAATAATAAACTCACTACCCAGAAAAAAAAATTATGAAAATAATAAACTCACTACCCAGAAAAAAAAATTATGAAAATAATAAACTCACTACCCAGAAAAAAAAATTATGAAAATAATAAACTCACTACCCAGAAAAAAAAATTATGAAAATAATAAACTCACTACCCAGAAAAAAAAATTATGAAAATAATAAACTCACTACCCAGAAAAAAAAATTATGAAAATAATAAACTCACTACCCAGAAAAAAAAATTATGAAAATAATAAACTCACTACCCAGAAAAAAAAATTATGAAAATAATAAACTCACTACCCCGAAAAAAAAAATTATGAAAATAATAAACTCACTACCCAGAAAAAAAAATTATGAAAATAATAAACTCACTACCCAGAAAAAAAAATTATGAAAATAATAAACTCACTACCCAGAAAAAAAAATTATGAAAATAATAAACTCACTACCCAGAAAAAAAAATTATGAAAATAATAAACTCACTACCCAGAAAAAAAAATTATGAAAATAATAAACTCACTACCCAGAAAAAAAAATTATGAAAATAATAAACTCACTACCCCGAAAAAAAAAATTATAGAAATAATAAACTCACTACCCAGAAAAAAAAATTATGAAAATAATAAACTCACTACCCAGAAAAAAAAATTATGAAAATAATAAACTCACTACCCAGAAAAAAAAATTATGAAAATAATAAACTCACTACCCAGAAAAAAAAATTATGAAAATAATAAACTCACTACCCAGAAAAAAAAATTATGAAAATAATAAACTCACTACCCAGAAAAAAAAATTATGAAAATAATAAACTCACTACCCCGAAAAAAAAAATTATGAAAATAATAAACTCACTACCCAGAAAAAAAAATTATGAAAATAATAAACTCACTACCCAGAAAAAAAAATTATGAAAATAATAAACTCACTACCCCGAAAAAAAAAATTATGAAAATAATAAACTCACTACCCAGAAAAAAAAATTATGAAAATAATAAACTCACTACCCAGAAAAAAAAATTATGAAAATAATAAACTCACTACCCAGAAAAAAAAATTATGAAAATAATAAACTCACTACCCAGAAAAAAAAATTATGAAAATAATAAACTCACTACCCAGAAAAAAAAATTATGAAAATAATAAACTCACTACCCAGAAAAAAAAATTATGAAAATAATAAACTCACTACCCAGAAAAAAAAATTATGAAAATAATAAACTCACTACCCAGAAAAAAAAATTATGAAAATAATAAACTCACTACCCAGAAAAAAAAATTATGAAAATAATAAACTCACTACCCAGAAAAAAAAATTATGAAAATAATAAACTCACTACCCAGAAAAAAAAATTATGAAAATAATAAACTCACTACCCCGAAAAAAAAAATTATGAAAATAATAAACTCACTACCCAGAAAAAAAAATTATGAAAATAATAAACTCACTACCCAGAAAAAAAAATTATGAAAATAATAAACTCACTACCCAGAAAAAAAAATTATGAAAATAATAAACTCACTACCCAGAAAAAAAAATTATGAAAATAATAAACTCACTACCCAGAAAAAAAAATTATGAAAATAATAAACTCACTACCCAGAAAAAAAAATTATGAAAATAATAAACTCACTACCCAGAAAAAAAAATTATGAAAATAATAAACTCACTACCCAGAAAAAAAAATTATGAAAATAATAAACTCACTACCCAGAAAAAAAAATTATGAAAATAATAAACTCACTACCCAGAAAAAAAAATTATGAAAATAATAAACTCACTACCCAGAAAAAAAAATTATGAAAATAATAAACTCACTACCCAGAAAAAAAAATTATGAAAATAATAAACTCACTACCCAGAAAAAAAAATTATGAAAATAATAAACTCACTACCCCGAAAAAAAAAATTATGAAAATAATAAACTCACTACCCAGAAAAAAAAATTATGAAAATAATAAACTCACTACCCAGAAAAAAAAATTATGAAAATAATAAACTCACTACCCAGAAAAAAAAATTATGAAAATAATAAACTCACTACCCAGAAAAAAAAATTATGAAAATAATAAACTCACTACCCAGAAAAAAAAATTATGAAAATAATAAACTCACTACCCAGAAAAAAAAATTATGAAAATAATAAACTCACTACCCAGAAAAAAAAATTATGAAAATAATAAACTCACTACCCAGAAAAAAAAATTATGAAAATAATAAACTCACTACCCAGAAAAAAAAATTATGAAAATAATAAACTCACTACCCAGAAAAAAAAATTATGAAAATAATAAACTCACTACCCAGAAAAAAAAATTATGAAAATAATAAACTCACTACCCCGAAAAAAAAAATTATGAAAATAATAAACTCACTACCCAGAAAAAAAAATTACGAGAACAATAAACTTGAAACCCAGAAGGAAAACATTTACAGGAAGAATGAACTCATAATCCAGAAGAAAAAACTTACGAAAAAATGACCTTACAACCCAAAATGAAAAAAATAAAAAATAATTATGAGATGAATAAGCATACAACCCAACCTACAACCTGGAAGAAAAAAATAGATTATGATAAAAAAATAAACTTACAACCCTGAAGAAAAAGCAAGAATTTACAAAACAGAAGAAAAAACAAGAATTACGAGAAAAATAAGCTTACAACCAGAAAGAGAAAAATAATTACGAGAAGAACAAACTCACTACTCGGGAGGAAAAGAAAGACTTATGAAAAGAATAAACTTACAACCCGAAAAAATAAAATTACGAGAAAAATAAGCTTGCAACCAGAAAAAAAAAATACGAGTAGAATATACTCACACGCCGAGAAAAAATTACAACAAGAATCAGCTTACAACCGGGGTTGCGGAGTCGAATGGTAAAAGTCCGACTCTGACTCCTAGAATTCTTAGGATGCCGACTCCGACTTCTTTTATATCCTCGACTCCGATTCCAACTCCCGAGTCCGACTCCTGACTCAGACTCCCGACTCCTTGACCCCTATGTGGAAATTTGTTCCGCATATCCATATACCAGCCTTTCACATCTATTCAGCAAGCATACTATTCATGTATATTTTTTACATTTAACATTCACTTGTATGATAAATATACTTACATATACACTCTACCAACTTTATAGAATAAGTTAAGATAACAAAGAGATTTAAAAAAAAACTTTACAATTAAGCTTTATTATGCTATCAGTTCAAAAGGGAATACAATATTTATTGATAGGGACACCTCTTTAGACACTGGCATTTCGAAGCCAAACGCTTCTCATCAGAAGAGGAGAGTAAAGACATATTATACAGAGGATACATTTTTTAAAAGATACTATTGCCTTTATGGAAGGATCAAAGAAAAACAGGAGAAAGCTATAAAGTGCTATAATAGCATAGGTTGCTTCATTGATTTAGGCCCGTTTTTCGGTAAGGTTTGGAATTCCGGATCGATCCTGGATTAATCCAATTGCCAAATTCCATCTAATTCAGGAACTGGATAACTTTCGGATTACAATCCGATGTAATCCACAGAATTTTCATTCATCCTAAGTGACGTCACAACCATAACAAATCCAGACAGGATTTGCAGGGATCCGATGGACCGAAACATCTTGATGAAACCTTAATCAATCAAGCCTCTGGCAGCATAGATACAGCACTCCTTCGATACTAGCACGCAAGTACATGTATTTGGTGACTTCTATGTCCACCACAGTAATTGGCTTGGATTTTCTATTTACACAGACGCAGCTGGTAGCATAATGCATAGCTTATCTATATCTCATTCCCTATCACAAACGGTTACGTTTCCGACACGTTTTCAGATCAGCAAGATCAACATACCTCGCTTATAGATCTATTTCTGACCACAGTTCCCGATGATTGTGTAATTAATGATCATAGACCACTCGGGAATGCTGATCACACTATGATAATGCTAGAAATCACCCTAAATTCTCGACCCGAAACTGAAGAGCCATTGCTCAAAATGACAAAGAATTATAAGATAGCTGAATGGGAAGCCATCAGGCATCTCATCAGAGATGTCCCATGAGAAAATATCTTTTCTTTTCCCGCTGAGCTGTGTTCAAATGAATGGTTCAAAACTACAATTGAAGTACATGTTCCCACGCGGAAATTCTATAACTCTTCGTAACTCTTCCCAGTGGTTTACTTCTACTTGTGCAGCTACTATTGCTCAAAAGTAGCATGCATACCGCAGATTTAACCGACATAAGTCCAGTACAAACAAACAAAAATGTATAGAAGCTAGAAGTAATTTTAAGAAAGAAATAACGACAGCTAAGAGAGAATATACCAAAACCACCAAAAAACGCATCGAAGCACAAAAATTAGGAACCTGTGATTTCTGTAAAATCTACAACAATGTAGTAAATAATGAGCAATCAGCAATTCCCCCACTATCCAACAATCATGAGGTTGTTTGCTCAGTAACTGAGAATACTAACGTGCTTGCCAGTATGTTTGCTTCAAACTCTACATTTGACCCAGCAAACCACTCCCTCCCTGACGTTCCTTTGCGGACTGAAACCACACTAGATGATCTGAAAATCACCCCTTCTCAGGTGCATGTATCATAAAAACCTAGACACCTCAAAAGCATGTGAACCCAATCTCAACCCGGCTGTGCTATTTTTTAATAGTTGTTGCAGTCTTCTCCAAACTTTACAACAAATGACTTAACGAAATTTGCTTTCCTGGCTGCTGGAAAATTGCTTCTGTGGTACCAGTTTACAAGAATTCTAGCGAAAGAACTGACACATTAGCCTCCTCCCGCTTTTTGCCAAAATATTTTAGTCTATAATTAACCAAGCTCTAGTCCATCACCTTACAGCTGCTAGACTTCTGACCGACCAACAATATGGATTTAGACAAACCCTTTTTACAGCAGACATCATAACTAATCTCTGGACGTATATACCATACACTGGAAAAAGCAGGTGAGGATAGAGCGATATCGCTAGATATATCTAATGTTTTTTGACAGGGTTTGGCACGATGGTCTTCTCAGGAAAATCAGATCATACGGTATCACTGGATGAATACTTAACATAATTAAATTCTTCTTAAATAAGAAAAGAATCTAGATTGTCATCGACAGTCGTGCATCCAAACAATATGATATAAATGCAGGAGTGCCTTAGGGGTCTATCCTTTGACCTTCATTATTCCTAATATTAATGGATGACCTCTCTGATAAAATTGACTCTGAGATGGGTATATTTGCTGATGACACCACGCTCTATAACAGGCACGAGGAGAAAACAAATGAATACATATGCAAGGAAAAAAAAAAAGAAGCAAAACAATACAAAAACTGTTAAATTGTGAAACTAGTGAAACAAAAAAACAACGTAAAAAAATATTGGACTTAAAGAGTCGAAGTCGGATAAAAAATTCCTACTTCGATTCCTAGTAGTCTAAGAAATCCGACTCCGATATATATATTAAACCTACAACCCGTAAGAAAAAAAAATAACAACCGGTATTGAAATAGAAATGAGTAGAAACATTGACAAAATAAAAAGAGGCGGTGTCCCATATCGGAAAATAGTTCTCTCTCTCTCTCTCTCTCTCTCTCTCTCTCTCTCTCTCTCACCTCTCTCACACACACACACACACACACTCACTCTCACTCACTCACTCACTCACTCACTCACTCACTCACTCTCTCTCCCTCATTCCCCCTCTCTTTCTTTCTCTTTCTCTCTCTCTTTCTCTTTCTCTCACTCTCACTCTCTCTCGCACACACTCACTCTCACTCTCTTTCTATCTCTCTCTCTCTCTAACTCTCACTCTCTCTGTCTCTCTGTCTCTCTGTCTCTCTGTCTCTGTCTGTCTGTCTGTCTGTCTCTCTCTCTTTCTCTCTCTCTCTCTCTCTCTCTCTCTCTCTCTCTCTCTCTCTCTCTCTCGTGCTGACGAAGTAATATCGTGTTTTTGTTGTTTGGTTCATTTGATACATTTTCTACTCAAAGTGTTAAGATCGTAAAATTAAATCACTCATTCCAATAATTTGGTTTATCTATTTTTATTTTTCTTTCTCCCTATCCCTCCCCGTTATATATATTTTTTTATAATAAAGTTGCTTTAAACTTTAAAAAAAAAACATCGTGTTTGTCTTTCATTTCTTTCACTGAGTTTGCTATCTGTCCATGTCATTTTTGTTACGGGTTTGAAAAGTTTCCCCTTTTCCTCTTGTTCGACATATATGTTTTGAGCCAGAGGACCTTTCTTTTAGCTTTCTTTTTGCTTATTGTCATATAACCGTGCTCGGTCGTTCTCAACTGAGCAGTGTTTGAAACACACACGAGTTTTAATTAGGAGGTAGATTTTGACTTAAGACGTACATTTAACGTATCACATAGACTTTAACGTATGGCATTTAATGTATGACGTAGGCTATCATATATCGCATGGATCTTAACATATGGCTTGTCTATTAACGTACAACATGTATTTAGACGTATTATGTAGATTTTAATGTATAGTGTATATTGTAATTTATCGCATAGATTAAATGCACGGCGGACATTTAAGCATGTTATTTAGATCATAATGAATGACGTAGCATTTCACGTATGTAAGTTATAAAGTATTACACACGTTAACATGTACGACAGCTGTTGATGCATGGTGCACGGAGACGATTTAAAAAAATCACCTAGATTATTACGTATAGTGTAGATTTTAATGTATGATGTAGAATATAATCTATTATCAAGATTTTAACGTGATACGTGTCTCTATCTTGATTTATATGCAAAAGATACATTGTTTAAGTGTATGTGAGCTCGTTCCCTATTGATTCTGAAACGGCTGGGCCGATTTTTCAAAAATATTTCACACCTGGGACTGTTCTTAGATAGGTTTTGTATGGGAATGCCTCCGATAAGTATCGAAAATCGATAATCTAAAAAGTTTCGATTAAAGAAAATGCCGTCCGATTTTGACCAATGTTAACACCCATGTTCAGCTTAACATCACACGTGCATCTGAAAAGTGGTATCACCAAACAAGCAGAAATGCCCGGCGTATGAAATCAACAGGAGTTTCTTTGATAAAACTGGGGAGTGTTCGAAATGAAAGTTTCTGCTTGGTGCATAATTGCACCATAATATTTTAAAATTTAATTCAAGCCATTATAAAAATAAGCTTATGAAATCAACGGTAGATTCTCTACAGTGCAATGTAAACTACAGTGTATTGTTGAGTAAGTCAATGCGGGAAGTATGTGGAGCTTCCTCAAAGTGCACGACGGTGGGGTCCCGAGCTAGAGCAGGTAATCAATCAACTTGATTGACAAATGGCCGATTTCACAAGTTTCAATGACAATAAAAGTACTTGAAAGGTGTAACATTCGTTGATCCTCATTCAATCTCGGGGAACACCGAGTATCCCTGTTAGTATTTTAGTATATTACATAAATTTTAACTATGTCATAGAGTTTGATGCATGACATAAATTTCAATGCCTAGTATACACTATAACGTACAGTTTAAATTTTAATGAATGACGTACATTTTAATGATTTTGTGTACGTTATGTATTTTAAAGAATGCCGTACATTTTAATGCATTACCTACATTTTGTGTACGTTATATATTTCAATGAATGACGTAAATTTTAATGTATTGCCTAGATTTGGTGTACGTTATAGATTTAAATGAATGACGTACATTTTAATGATTTTGTGTACGTTATATATTTTAAAGAATGTCGTACATTTTAATGTATTACCTAGATTTTGTATACGTTATATATATTGAGTGAATGACGTACATTTTAATGTATTTCCTAGATTTGGTGTACATTATATATTTTAATGAACGACGTAAATTTTAATGTATAACCTTGATTTGGTGTGCGTTATATATTTCAATGAATGACGTAAATTTAAATGTATTACCTAGATTTGGTGTACGTTATATATTATGATGAATGACATACATTATAATGTATTACCTAGATTTGGTGTACGTTATATATTATAATGAATGACGTACATATTAATGTATTATCAAGATTTGGGGTACGTTATATTATTAAATGAATGAAATACATTATAATGTATTACATAGATTTAACGTACGTTTTATATTATAATGAATGGCGTAGATTTAATGCATTACCTAGATTTGGTGTATGTCATATATTTCAATGAATAGCGTACATTTTAATGTATTACCTACATTTGACTATGTTATATATTTCAATGAATGACATACATTTTAATGTATTACATAGATTTGACTACGTTATATATTTCAATGAATGACGTACATTTTTATTGTCTTCCCTAGATTTGGTGTACGTTATATATTGTAAGGAATGACGTACATTTTAATGTATTACCTAGATTTGATTACGTTATATATTATAATAAATGACGTACATTTAACTGCATTACATAGATTATGCGTACGTTATATATTTTAATGAATGACGTACATTTTAATGCATTACATAGATTTGACTACGTTATATATTTTAATGAATTACGTACATTTTTATGTATTACCCAGATTCGGTGTACGTTATATATTATAATGAATGACTTACCTTGTTATGTATTACTTAGATTTGGTATGCGATGTATATGACAATGAAGGTTTGTACCTTGATTTAGTGTACGTTATATCATATAATTAATAACGTACATTTTTATGTATTACCAAGATTTGGTGTATGTTATATATATTAATAAATGACGTATATTTAAATGGTTTACTAAATTTGGTGTACGTTGTATATTATAATGAATGATGTACATTTAATGTATTACCTAGATTTGGTGTACGTTATATATTATAATAAATGACGTACATTTAAATGGATTACCTAGATTTGGTGTACGTTATATATTTTAATGAATGGCGTACATTTTAATATATTAACTAAATTTGGTTACGTGATATATTATGATGAATGACGTAAATTATGATGTATTACCTAAATTTGACAACGTTATATATTTCAATGAATGACGTACATTTTAATATATTACCAAGATTTAGTGCACGTTATATATATTTTAATGAATGACGTTAATTATAATGTATTACATAGATTTGACTAAGTTATATATTTTAATTAATGACGTACATTTTAATGTATTACCTAGATTTGGTGTACGCTATATATTGTAATAAATGGCGTACATCTTAATGTATTAATTAGATTTAGTGTACGTTATATATTTTAATGAATGACGTACCTTTTTATGTATTACTTAGATTTGGTGTACGTTATATATAACAATGAATGACATACATTTTAATGGATTACCTAGATGTGGTGTACGTTATATATTACAATGAAGGTAATTACCTAGATTTGGTATACGTTATATATTATGATTAATGACGTACATTTTAATGTATTAACTAGATTTGGTGTAAGTTATATATTTTAATTAATGATGTACAACTTAATCAATTACCTATATTTGGTGTACGTTATATTTTTCAATGAATGACGCACATTTTAATTAATTGCCTAGATTTTTGTACGTTATATAATATGATGAATGACGTACATTTAAATGTACTTAGATTTTGTGTACGTTATATATTATAATGAAATACATACATTTTAATGTACTTCCTAGATTTTGTGTACGTTATATATCATAATGAATGACGTACATTTTAATGCATTACCTAGATTTCGTGTACGTTATATATTATAATCAATAACCTTCATTTTAATGTATTACCTTGATTTGACTACGTTATATATTTCAATGAATGACGTACATTTTAATGTATTACCTAGATTTGACTACGTTATATATTATAATGAATGATGGTCATTTTATTGTATTACCTAGATTTGGTGTACGTTATATATTATAATGAATGACGTACATTATCATGTATTACCTAGATTTGGTGTACGTTATATATCATGATGAATAACGTACATTTTAATGTATTACTTAGATTTAGTGTACGTTATATATTGTAATGAATTACGTACATTTTAACCTATTATCTAGGTTTGTGTGTACGTTATATATTTCAACGGATGACGTACATTTTAATGTATTACCTAGATTTGGTGTACATTATAGATTTAAATGAATGACGTACATTTTAATGTATTACCTAGATTTTGATTTATGGCGTACATTTTTGTGCATTACCTAGATTTGACGTACGTTATAGATTTTAATTAATGACGTACATTTTAATGTATTACCTATTTTAATGTATAAGTTCATTTTAATATATTACCTAGATTTGACGTATGGTGTTGATTTTAATGAATGACGTACATGTTAATGTATTACCTAGATTTGATGTACATTATTGAGTTTAATGGATTACGTTCATTTTAATGTATTGCATATATTCGACGTACATTATACATTTTAATGAATGAGGTACATTTTAATTTATTATCAAGATTTTATGTACGTTATAGATTTTAATTAGTGACTTACATTATAATATATTACTTTAATTTGACTTACGTTATAGATTTTAATGAATGGCGTTATAGATTTTTTGCATTACCTAGATTTTGTGTACGTTATACATTTTTATGTATTACCTATATTTGACGTACGTTATAGATTTTAATGAAGGACGTACATTCTTATGTATTACCTAAATTTGAGGTACGTTTTATATTTTAATGAATGGCGTACATTTTAATGTATTACATAGATTCGCCGTACATTACTGATTTTAATAAATGACGTACAATTTTATGCATTCCAATTATTTTACCTACGTTATAGATTTAAATGAATGATGTAATTTTTTAATGTATTACCTAGATTTTACGTACGTAATAGATTTAAATAAATGACGTACATTATAATGTATTACTTAGGTTTAATGTACGTTATAGATTTTTATAAATAACGTACATTTTATGTATTATCTAGATTTACGCACGTTACATATATTAATGAATAACATACATTTTAATTTATTACTTAGATTTGAGGTCCATTTCATGTTTTAATGGAAAATGTACATTTTAATGTATTAACTAGATTTGGTGTACATTATAGATTTTAATTAATAACATACATGTTAATATATTACTCTAATTTGACGTACATTTTATATTTTAATGAACGCCGTACATTTTATTGTATTACCTAGATTTTATGTACGTTATAGATTTTAATAAATGCCGTACATTATAATGTATTACCTAAATTTTACGTACGTTTTATACTTTTATGAATGACTTACATTTTAATGTATTACCTAAATTTTACGTACGTTTTATACTTTTATGAATGACTTACATTTTAATGTATTACCTAGATTTTACATGCATTATAGATTTAAATGAATGGCGTACATTTTCATGTATTACATTAGATTTTACGTACGGTTAAAATTTTTATGAATGACGTATATTTTAATGTAGTCCCCAGATTTGAAATACATTTGAATTAATTACGTACATTATAATGTATTACCTACATTTGACGTACGTTATAGATTTTATTCAATGACGTGCATTATAATGCATTAGATGAATGTTACCATATGGTGCATCTTTTAATGTATGACATCTTTTTTATCCGACGTAGATATTTATGTACTTTAATGTTGATATAGATTATAATATACACTGCGTATCAAATTATTAACCAGTTTACATTTTTCTTAATATTTAAGGAACGAGTGAATAAAAATCCATGAAACTTTGAGAAAGTGCTTACAATAATATTAAGCTACTCCAGTCAAAAAATAAAAGTATTTAAAGCAGTATTAGCGAAACTATGGCAGAAGATAGGAATATCTGTTGATTTCAGTGTGTCAAGTTATTAACGAGGCTGAGAAAAAAAAACACAATATACCCATAACTTGTTTATTGAAATAATTTTAAACATTAAGTGAACTAGGGAAAATGCTTAGAACACAATAACTACATAGCAATTTCTACGTTGACATAATTAGTAGGGGATATGCGATCCTTTTTTATGAATGACTTGTGAAACAGGGTGTGACTTTTATGAAAGACGTTGGTCCATAGAATTAGTCAAATTTGTGATTTCGTCAACAGTTATTCTCCGCGATACCTCTTGGAGAGCATCCCACAACTCATCTTTGCTCTTAAATTGGCGTCCACTTGCATAGAGGCGTCGTTTCATGATACTCCAAAGGTTCTTAAAATAGGCGAATTCTCAAGTCACATTATCTTCCGTAGCTCAGAGAACCCCAGTTGTTGCAAATACTCTTTGCTTTTGTTTGCTGCATGCAAAAGAAGCATTATCCTGCATAAAAATAATTGTTTTCTTCTGAACGTCAACCTTTGCTTCTTCAGCCATGGTTCAAAGTGTCCCTTCAGAAAAAGCCATGTAAGCATTTGACGTCATTTTTACGCCTTCTGGGACTCTCCATGGGCTAACTAAAGTACCTCCAATAACCCCAGCCCAAATCATTATCCCACCGCCACCTTGTTAGCGCCTTAAACGCTGATGAAGATGTCGTCCATCTAGGACCCATCTCTTGCTCCAACCATCTGGGCCATCAAGTGCGACACGCACTTCATCCGTGAACAAAACTTTGGAAAAATCCGTTTTCATGTTGTCCTTTACCCATTTTAATCGGTTTTGTATGTGATGTTGCTTTAATGGAGGCTTTGTTACAGGCTTAAGACTTTGCCACTTCTTTCAGAAGGCGACATCGAGTACTTTTTGAGACATTCTTCAATCCGGCTTGGTCAAAAACTTCTCGACTTGTCTGCTCAGGGTTCTTAACAACTTCACGTTTAATTTGGAGTAGAGAACGGCGTGAAACAACTCTAGATTTATCTTTATCAGCTCTCTTACGTACCTTTGTAGGACCCTTGATAAAGGTCTTCACAGTTTGATGGTGTCTTCCTATAATTTTCGATATTTCGAGGGTAGTTTTAACTTTTGCTAGCTGTTCTGTAATAGTACTCTTTTCAGAACTGCTCAAACCACCTTTATGACCCATTTTATTGACGAAACAAACTGCCTTGTTAATAATTTGACACACCTAAAACAATGTGGATTCAAGAATTACGATGGCAATTTGTTTACATTGCGCAGAACAGTACGAAAATTTCCCAGTACACGCAGCTCAGCATTGCCAACGTTCCCCAAAGCTTTTGATACGAAACTACCGGTAAGTTTCTAAAACCGGTAGAAAAATGTTATCTCGTTAATAATTTGACACGCAGTGTATGACGTAGATTTTTAGTCCAATTTATGGTTTTTTAATTTTTTTTTTGTTTCACTGTTTCGATAATTATTTAAGTATTTGTTTCTGTCTTTTTTCCTTCTCTCTTTCTTAAATTGATTTTATCTACATTCGATTTCTTGTTTTTTCTTTTTATTAAACGTCACAAATTTGTAAGTTTTTTTTAATCTTTCCATCTGCTTCATTCATTAATATATCTGTCTTTCTTTCCTTTTCTTGCTTTTATTCTTCCATGCTCTCAGCAAATATTCCCATTTCTATCCTCTGCATCCTCCCCCTCCTTTTCTTTCTCTTTTAACCTTTCTCACTCACCCAATTTATTTCCAAGTCCCCACTGCATATTAAAGTAACCTCATTAACTTATAATAATCAGTACCATACGTTAGATTAATGCAAAACATATTTAAACCAGATTTCCGAAAGAGTGATTCGCATGAAACTTGTTGGCATAAAGCTAACTGTGCTTACAACTTTGAATGGGTTCATACTGCTATATAGTCGGTGAATGTATTACACCATATATACGGGTGTCCTTTTAACTGATTCTCTTAAACGATGTGTTGTATACAGTGTGGCGTCCAGTGGTGTATATAACAGTGTCTTTAATATCCAATGAATGCCTGTATACAGAGTATAGAAATATTCATTATGTTCTGCATATATATAAACTGTTAATGGTGGTTGCGACTGCTTCTTCACAAATGCACGTAGTTAACAAACGTGACACATAAACTTTTATAGATAGCTTTTCTTACACTCAAACATATAGCATATGTCTGCCTATCTCAGGCCAAAAAAAGGCCACATACCTTCTTATTTATTCAAACCTTGAAAGAATATCATAACAACGAGTTATATTTTACACGGTCTTAATTCGTCTTATGGATTCCTTTTTCGGGGTTTGGCACGCTGAGTCTCTTTCTACATCTTCACTGTTTTCCCCTTCTGCTTCCGACAGGATCGTCCGCACGCCTGCTCGCTAACGCGTTTCTCGCTAACTCATTAGAATGATCTTTACTGACTAACTACTTATTACGTCAGCAAAACTCGAACACTTGTCCAAGAACACCAACAAGTGATCTCTCACATAAGCCAAAATCTGTTTACTTCTAACCAAATTCCGCGGCTACTCTGAAAATATCTAAATCGACTTTGTTTATATTGTTTCTAAATTAAATTCCTGACTAAACATTCCAAGCAGTAAATCCACATTTTCCAAAATTTAATTGTTTTATTTTTCTAATAATAATAAGCAATCAAGTCACTTGTCATTGCTCTGGCATGCTAATATAATGCTACAATACGAGTAGCTTTATACCAAATTAGGATTTAATGCAAATCAAATCTATTAAGCACTCATTCTAAGTAAACGAGCAAAAAAAAAAGTCTAATATACATGTACCAGAGCGTGGATAAAGGTGCGAAATGATGTAATGGTGAGGAAAAAGAAAAGCCTATAGAAGGAGGAAGAGCACGTTCGAAACGATGTCAGAGAGACGAGAACCGATCACGTTAGAGACGTGGGCGACGGGAGAATAAGAAATAAATGTTGTTGTTAGAAAAAGTTTCGTGGTTAAATTTTAAATTCTGAAAAAAAAAACATATAGAGACATATATTCGATTTAAGAATTTATTGTTTGATAAAGGAATATATAGAATCCATGAATTTTCAACAATGGCTCATATCACCAGAGGAAATGAAATGCGGTTAGCAAAATGTTCAGCTGTGAATGGACGCTAATTTTGCTTTTCAGCATAATTATTGAAAATAGTTTTTGGAGTGGTTGGGGATAATTATATGGAAAAAATTATATATATATATATATATATATATATATATATATATATATATATGCAGGGTGACCCCAAAAAACAAAAGCTAAATGGAGGCCATCTAGAACATATGCTGTAGAACGGAGAAAAAAAAGGCCCAAGACCCTTGTGTTTTGATGTGACGTTTTGAATATAATAAACTAGTTATGACCAAAGTTTCACTTTATTCGGACAAAACACTAAGAAATGGGGCCTAATTAGAGTAGGGGCCCGTATTTTTGTCACCACTGTGTGTGTGTGTGTGGGTTTGAATCTCTCGACCTACATGGATTGTCATCTCCTACACTGACGGTTGCATAAGCCTGAGAAACGTGTGTAGTTATAAAAGTAAGTATTATTTAAATATAGTTACCAAGTCCTTTTAAGAATACTTAAGGCTGAGCACTGTCTATGTAATAAAAAGTAAAAGGCAATCAATTAGCGTTTATAAAATGTTCACGATTTCTGCTTGTTATAACACTCTAGACTGTCTATTTGACGTTCATAATTTGTTAATTCCCTTCAGTCTCATGGCAATTGTTTGGGGGTCCAGAGTCAAAGGTGTCTCCTGGTTTTCAGGAATTGTAACCTCCTACACTGATGATTGCATATGCATAAAACACTAGCGTTTGTAAGTATAAAGAATAATTATTATTTAATTGTATATCTATCTATCTATCTCTCTCTTTCTCTCTCTCTCTCTCTCTCTCTCTCTATATATATATATATATATATATATAAATTCGTATTTCTGTCTGTTTGTTTGTATGTTTGTTTACATACTTGTTCACAATTTGATTAATATATACAAAAGCTCCATTACGTTCCTAATTAATTTTCATACTGAAAACTTGCTTGCATATACTTTATTTCATTTATTTCTATATATAGTATGATTCCTGCAAAGTATACGCTCAAGAGGTAACCTAATTTTCATATTACATTAAGGAAAATCGATTTTACTAAATAGTTGTATGTTAGTTACTGTTTATAGCGAGAGAATTGTTTTAAGTATTTTATTTAAGATTGTTATTTAAAGTTGATTTATATTGATAATATATTTAATTTTATTTATTTGGAATTATTATTATTACCGATATCGATTTTTTTAGAAACTGGCTTCGAGTTATTTCCATAGGCACCACCTGTTGGATCAAATACAATATTTCCTTTTAAAATCTCTTTAAACTCGGCAATTTTAATCGGCAAATTACTTTTTATTAATTTTAGAAAGCGCCTTTATAAAAAAAAAAAAACGCCAGTAACTTGCCTTCACGAAAAAAAAAAAAGAAAGAAAAGAAAAATAAAGACAGTGAAAGAAATTCCATATTTTTCTTAAACTTTTCGCAAGAGTCACACCACGGCTACTGAGAGAGGAAGCCGATGAACATGACAGCGTGACGTCATTATCAGATTAACATGTGGGTAAACGATGCCTAATGTTTCCTGTGTTCAACCACGTGGCCACGCTAATAGCCATAAAAATATTTTTATTGCCTTAGAGTATGGTTGTGGTAATTTTATGAAGATAGTCCGAACTTGTACGTATTTTCTTCTCCTAAAGAGAAAGAACAATTCTGCATTTGGATAATTATCTAATTGCAGTTATATTGGTATAATTTTAATCTAACAAATTATAACAGTAAGTGAACTTATTTTTTAAATTTTCTGATCTGTCTATCGAAGAAAGTTGAATATTTCATTTTATTATTTTTTTAAAACTGCAAAACAGACAATTTTTATATGAGGATATATTTCAGTCGGTTTTTTTTAAATAATAAGTAAAACTTTTCATCGAGTATTTTCAAATATTTTTAAATTAGAAGCATTTTTCACGATAGTTTTTTTGTTTTTGTTTTGTTTTTTTGTTTTAAACTAAAACAATCGATTAATTCAATATTTTAGTACCGGGCGTAATTTATTTATTTGAAATATATTTAAAACCTAAAGTTTTGTTTGTTTTATAACATTTTAACTGCAAATAATTTACATGACTGAAATGGGAAATGAAATAGAAAATTCTCTATTCTCTCCCGAGACATACGAACACAAATTCATCTTAAAAATTAATTAACTAATCAGTTTTAATTAAAGTTTTCATATGAACTAAAAATAATGTTATTATGGATGATAATGACTACCAGTTGTCAAAATTTCAGCTTTTCACAGTTGTTATTTCTAACAAATATTAGGTTTTAAAATCTTGTCCCTTAGTTTTGGACGCTACTTTATTATATTTTAATCATACAAATTACATTACATTTCTCAATTTTTTAGATGAGGATTGGTCATTCGTATTATTTGGATTCATCGGACTACTGTTCTCATCTTGAGTGTCATTTCCACAACGTTTCGGTCGATGTAAACTCCGACCTTCTTTAGATGTATCTTATAGAACTCAGAAATGTTTCTGTCGAACTCAGGAATTTTTCGTAAGGAGCCGTGGTTAGAATACTTGGAAAATTCAATTGTAAAAGTGATATTCTCCTGAAGGGCGAAGGTTCAATTCTCACAATTACGAATTACTTAGGACCTATATGCAGCCAGGGCTGACGGAATGTGAAGTAAATACAAGGTTCTGTTGGAAATTCCGTTTAAATTCAAATTACATGTCAAAATATTCCTCAATTTGACAATTGCGTTATATTAAAAAAATCTATTATTTAAAATTAGCCTTTACTAATTGCCCGGTCGTACAATACGCTTACACATGGTATTTTAATTTATGCAGATTGCGTATGCATTATTATAGAATCAATCCTCTACTGAATATTACAAGAAATAATTATATATTACGAGAAATAATTATATATTACGAGAAATAATTTGCCCGGTGGACTAATTCGCAATAAATAAATAAATAATGATAATATCGTTTATCAAATTCCGTTTGTGTTTGTTTACAATATCTCGTCAGCTGATATTTGGGGTTGACGATGAATGCCCTGGAAAAGTCACTTCTGATTAATGTTTAGTTTTAAAATATGCAAACGAAGAAATGGTTTGCCATAATTTTAAATGGCACCTCTTCTTTTATCTTTAATTGAACACATTAATAAGAAAAAAATTAAAATAAAATGGTGAGGTACACTCAGGCTTGAACAGGGACACATTCGATCTGTAGTCGAATGCTTTACAACTGAGCTATATCTCCAGATTACAGAAGATCTGTTATTTTTTATTTATTTATTTATTTTTTTTTAGAAGAAATGATTTACTGAGAATTGAATTTCCCTTGATTTAATTTGCTGAGAATTATCCCCCTTGGGGGGGGGGGTTAATGTAAAATATTCCTCCTGCAATTCTTTTATTACCTATATGAAAGAAAGACTATCTTTAGGATCGGGTTTTTTCGATTTTCGATACTTATCGGATGAATGTCTGTACAAGACATATCTAAGAACACTGCCAGATATATAAATTAGCTTTGTGTGAAATTTGCAAAAGATAGGCTCCGCCGTTTCGGAACCTATGAGGAACTCTCTCCCTCTCTCTCTCTCTCTCTCTCTCTCTCTCTCTCTCTATATATATATATATATATATATATATATATATATATATATACATATATATATACATATATATATATCACACACACACACGCACACACACGCACACACACACACACAAGGTGACTTTTATATAATAGAGATTTACAATTTACCCGTTTTTGCCTTTGACTTCCACTCTCACCCATTAATATTTGATTCACCACTATTATTTTTATACGCTATCATTCTCATTTCTCTCATTCTTTCTTCTTGTCTTTATCTCTCCTTTTTCCATCACTTTTTTCTCTCTCTCCCACTCCCTTCTTATCCCTCTTTATATACATCTATCTCTCTCTCTTTATACTTTTTCTCTTACACACCTCTCTTTTCCCTTTCTCTACCTATCCTCTTCCTTTTACCTCTCCCCTTCTTTTTCTTTCTTTCTTTCTTTCTTTCCCTTTTTTCTCTAACTTTCGATTGCTTTCCTTTTTCATTCTCTTTTATTCACCCTTTCTCCTCTTGATCTCTATCGCCTTTTCTCTTTCTCCTTTTCTCTTTTTCTCTATCTCCGACTCTATTTCTCTCTTTTCCTTCTTCTTTCCCCCCTTTTTCTCTCTCTCCCATTCTTTTCTCTTTAATTTTCTCTCCCACGCTCTTTACTCCCCCCATCTCTCTCTCTCTTTCTCTCTCTCTCTCTCTCTCTCTCTCTCTCTCTCTCTCTCTCCGTCTTTCGTTCTCACACAATCTGCTTCGTTTCACATTACCAACGAATAAACACTAACCAACCCCAGAAGGAAGTAATTATCTATATTGGCACACTGATACTCCAACCCTAGCCATTACTCTATTCATTTAAGATACGATTGTGAACTAATTCTATTAATACCAACCCAATTATTACCACTGCTACGTGTATTAACAAAAACTATTTTAACTTATTCGCCAAACTCGACTTCAAGAGAACAGAAAAACACGCATATCCAGCAAATCAGACAGTATACCTAACACCCAAGAAATCAAAAATAAAAATAAATCATAATTAATAACTTTCAGTAAACAATTTAATTTCTTACCGACCCGTATACTTGTAAAGTGTGGAAACTGATTGTAAGATCTTAATTTGTTATCGTTAAGTTGATTTTACAAAACACGGAGAGGAAAATATAGCGTCGCCTATCCACGACAACTTTTGGGACAGGCGTTGTCTGAAAAGTAATGATTAAAAAAAAAATATTTCTCTACACATGGAGTTAAAGGTGAATTTGAAGCCGGATTCGAATCCTTCGACTGTCAGTAATTCTTCCTCCCTGCACTGATGACTGCGAAAATATGAATCACTATTATCTGTGGGCATGAAAATAATTATTAATATTTATAATTATAAGCCCCTTTAGGATTCTTAATTAAGCATTGTTAGAGAAATAAAAACAAAATAAGGCAATCAACTTGTGTTATGCACATTCACGATGTCCGGTCGTTTGAAAGTTTGCTCCATGTTGTGCCTGCATTTGGCATTCCCATGGTAACTGTTGGCGGCCTAGAGGTAATATCTTAGCAAATGGAATCAAAGCTAACTTTATAGCTGGGTTCGAATTCTTCAACAGGCTGTAACTGATTATTGCGGAAGTATGTAACACTAGTGTCTATCTATATGTATAATAATTCATATATATATATATATATATATATATATATATATATATATATATATATATATATATAAAGGTGAACGTGTCTGTCTGTGTGTCTGTGTATGTTTCCCTATACGATAACTCTGTCAATTTTCAGTCTACAGACTCGAAATTTGATATACAGGCTACTGAGATTTTGAAAAAGCTTTGTAATCCGTTTTTGGCCAGAAATTTGGCTGTTAAGGGGTCAAAGTTCAACGATTTGACCTTTGATAACTCTACCAAACTTCTCCGCCAATTTTGGGTATAAACAATTGAAATTTTAGATATAGGTTCCTTGGACATAGATCTAACTTAATAACTTGATTTGAGCCCAAAACAATAACTGTTAAGACGTCATAATAGGAGTCAAAGTTTTAAAAAATTTGACCTCTGCAGTCTCTATCAAATTACTTAGACAATTTCTGGTCCATACATTTGAAATTTTACATAAAGGGGTATTCAGAGATAGAGCAAGCTTTTTAATCGGTTTGGGTCGAAAATTTGAACTATCAATATAAAAATGTATGTATGTATGTTTGCATGTCTGCCTAAACTTTCGATAGAGGCGACGAATTTTCACAAGATCAGTATCGTTTGAAGCTCGACCTTTCAGACGACAAATACCGAAAAATTGGCTAAAATCATTAATTTCTTCACCCTCAACTGGGCACATTTCTACATGGAGGGGTCGCTTTTTTCGCCGATATTTTCGAAAGTCATCCCCTCTTTTCGATTGTCTAGCCTCAATTAAAACCTTCGTCATTCCCTGTTTGACGATGGTCGTAACAGCAAAAACGGCACATTTTTCCCCGCTCTTTTCCTCGTTCACCCTACGGGTTCGAGCCTGCCTTCCTACTACCACTTTGTTTTTGTTTTTTGCTCAGCATACACCTGCAAACACCCGGGCAACGCCGGGCTGAAATGGTAGTATATATATATATATATATATATATATATATATATATATATATATATATATATATAATTACAATTAAATTTACCAAAATAATCCAAGATGGTAAAATTAAAGTATAATATAAATATTAAGGAATTAATATTTATAAAGTTATCTCAGCCAGATGTAAAAATGTGGAAATTCAATTAACTTTCTTGAAGTTATACATTTGGATTTTACCGTCACTGGATTATTTATCTTCCACCAGACTATCCATTCACGTGTAATCACCTTTTTTTTCACCATATTCCCTCTGCTTCACTTTTTTGTTATCAAGTAAGATCTTTGACTTACTTGTTGTTTCATCAAATACTTTTGCATGCAAAATCCGATCCTGCATTTTGCTAATTCCTACCCTCTGATGAGAAGGAAAGTATTTCTTCGAAACTCCGCGGATTAAGGACTATCCACTTATCAAGTGTTTCCTTTTCAGATTAAATATGTTTTTAACTCTTTTTCAAAGTGTTTTTTAACATGTTTTATTAAATGTTTTCTGGTATATATATATATATATATATATATATATATATATATATATATATATATATATATATATATATATATTGATTTCTCGATTCTTTATCATACTGCATAATTACTGAATAATCATATGAATAAGGGCATCTAGATTACGTTACTTTTTAAAGAAATCAATACAAATGTCACAGAAAAGGGGCGTGGTCTCTCTTCCGTTAAACTCCATAACAATAGATGTCTTACTATTTACTTGCCTCCCCACCTGAACAGAGTTAGACACGTGGCTTGTTGTTAATATGGGAAAAGTCCAGCTCCCTGAAGGGACACTTTGTATTAGGACAACATTTTGAAATATTCTCGGTTTAGAAGGATTTCCCTTTGAAAATGACATCTAGTACCAGAACGGATACATTTTATGCCTAGCCTACAGGTCAAGAAATCGGTCGTTTCCGTTTAATGCTCGACAAGCGATATTTTGCCAGTATTCTATGGGACTTTTCCGTTTAATGTTCGCCCCCAACTTTTACCTCCTCCTTTGAAGTTGTAATGTACTGTCTGTTCTGCCGTCCTATTACCATATTCCCAAGGCATAATCTCCTCATTGAGGTGAGACCTAAGGTTTAATACACTTTTACGGCTGGTTGTAAACTCACACAGATTACTGTGTAAAGGAAATTAGAACAATAGTCTAAAGAGCAGAGTGTATTTTAATGTAATAGTAAAATTACTAGTTTAATTAAAATACAGGGAAAGAAAAAGTGCACGTTGTAATTTAGATATATAATAAGCTCGATAGGTAAATATCCTAGAGCTATTTTTAATTTAAAATCATAATTTGATTTTTAAATTAGCAATCACATTACTATATATATATATATATATATATATATATATATATATATATATATATATATATATATATATATATATAAAGCTTAACGTCTGTGTGTGTGTGTCTGGTCGCGAACAGGCTCCTATATGGTTGACTATTATAGAAAACTGATCACATATAATGATAGATGTATCGAGACACAGGAATGGGTATGTTTGATCTGGCATAATGATGATTCATTAAAATTGTGGAGTCTGCGTTCGCGCCTGGTCCACAAAGTATGGAAATAAAAAAATTTTAAATTAAAAAAAAGTTTATAAATGTTTTTGATATAGATGTACATAATAATATTTTGATAAGTATGTTTTAACTTAAATAGGGATGGTATGATATATAATATAGATCCACAGAATATTGTGATAAGCGTTTCAGTGTGAACAGGTATGATATAATAAATTATAGGGTTTATCTATTTTATTTTTACTTTCATTATATTTTGCTTTGGTTTTTATACCTCCAAATTCGAAGCTATCTCTTTACAATCCCTCCTTTTCATAACCTATCATACTTTCATAAATCAGAGTCCATTTTCGGTAGGCTGTTTTTTTGAACCCAGTCAACGACGGGTACTTTTGCTAGTATATATATATATATATATATATATATATATATATATATATATATATATATATATATATATATATATATATATAAGTGAAATTGTCTGTCAAAATTGGGGTCTAATTTTTAAAAAATTTAACCTCTTTGAAATTTAACCTCTTTGAAATTTACATAAAGGGTATCCAGACATGCAGCAAGCTTTTTATTCAGATTTTTGGCGAAAATTTGTCTCCTAAAGTTAAAAGAGTTGAGCTTTGCAGACTCTACCAAACTTCTCCGTCAATTTTGGGTCTAAACACTTGAAATTTTAGATGTAGATTACCTGGACATGAGTCAAACTTTTTAATATATGTATATACATATTCACATAAAGTTATGAACAGTACATAGGACCCGAGCAGAGCTGGACTGAACTGCTAGTATATATATATATATATATATATATATATATATATATATATATATATATATATATATATATATACACCACATATTTGGAATTCTAAAAATTCATTTGTAAAAAAAGAAAAACATTATTTCATTATTTGAAGCCATTGAAGAAGGTCCGAGATTACATCGGCCTACTCGTTGTGAGTATAAAAACCAAGATGAGAACAATAGTCTGCAAAACCCTAATAATACATAAAATTTGCTTATTTATTACAAACACTAGGAGGGAGACCCGACGTTGCTCGGGATTGAATGACTATCAGCGAATGTTTCACACTCCCATATTTTATTGTCATCGAAATCGGTGAAATTACCCATTTTTTTTTTCAATCAAATTCTTTGATTGCCTGCTCTAGTTGGGGATCCATCATGGTGCGCCGTGAGGGAAGCTTTACATGCTTTCTGCAGGGACTTACTCTACAATACATTGTCGTCTGCATTTCACAGAAGAGAACAAACTGTTAATGAAATTATTATTATTATTTTTTTTTACATGGAGTTCACCACTTATCAAGGCCCAATGGCCACTCAGGGATCAGGGTTATTGTGTGTACAGTAATCAATGGGGTAGTGTAGATATAGTATTGAAGAATTGATAAGGTGTCATTACTTGGGGGGGGGCGGTTCATCAGGAATTTGTTTGTGTTGGACTTGAAGACATCCAGGTTGAAGTCGGGAGGGAAACAGGCAAGCGGAACAGAGTTCCACAGGCGTGCAGTTCTAAGAAAGAAGCTTTGTTCATGGTATCTACGTTTTGATTTAGGCACAAATAGGGAGTGGGGAAAATTATTGACAGTGGTTTCAGCTAGACGGGTGTTATTGTTGTTTGAATTAAAGTTTAAAAAAATGCTAAATCAAATATCATGCTTAAATTATGCTCTAAACAGAAACATTCATATCGAGCGTGCCATAGCAAAGAACCTACTATTGATTTTATATGCCCAGGTTTTCTGCTTGTGCGATGAGAGTGGCTTGAATTTAAGTTTAAAATGAAGAATTCAAGTACCATGATGCAATTGTGTTTTAAACAGAAACATTCATTTCAAATGCACCCCTGTCATTAAAAAATAAGCAAACAAAAGACACTGTTGATTTTATATGCCCGGTCTTTCTGCTTGTGTGGTAATAAAAATTTCCACATGCACATGTGAGTTGTAAATTTTGGTCAAAATCGCCTGTTCCTTTTTTCATCGAAGTTTCTAGATTATCGATTATCGACACTTATCGAAGACATTCTGATGCAAAACTTAATCTACGAACACTGTCAGATACATAAAGTACATTTGTATGAAATTTTATAAAAATCGGCCCAGCCGTTTCGGAGTCCATAGGAAAGTCTCTATCTCTCTCTCTCTCTCACACACACACACACACACACACACACACGCATACGCACACACACACACATACGCACATACGCACACACACACACACACTCACACACACACTCATACACTCACAAAGTTCCTTTAATGTAATAGTAGATATTGTTAGAATATTATTATATTATTTGGATTCTTCGAATTACTGTTCCAGTCTTGAGTGTCATTTTAACAGCGTTTCGGCGATATAACCCCCCCTCCTCCGACCTTATTCAAGTGTATCTTGCTGAATTCTGTAAGGACCAGTGACGTAATGGATAAAGTACTTGGTAAAATTTAGTTGTAAAGTTACACTCTTCTGGAGGTTGAACGTTCAATCCTCAGTACGGGCGACATTCAAAACACAGCTGCGAATTACTTAAGCCTTCTACCCATAGTCATAATTAATGGGACATGAGCATGCTACTCCTGAAGATTAATAAAGGATTTTGTTCGAAATTCCGTGCAGATTCCCGAGTTCAACAGAAAGATTTCCGAATTCGACAAGATACATCTGAAGAAGGTCAGAGATTATATCGACCGAAACGTTGTGAAAATAAAATTCAAGATGAGAATCCAAATAATACGAATAATCAATCCTCATCTCCAAAATTCAGTAACGTAATATATATATATATATATATATATATATATATATATATATATATATATATATATATATATATGTGTGTGTGTGTGTGTGTGTGTGTGTGTGTGTGTGTGTGTGTGGATATATTTATTTATTAATAATAAATTTAATAATTAATAAGTAGAACATTTCTTGCAGAATATATCTAAATTAATAGAATTTGTCAGTACGAATAGATGGGGTTTAGTGACTTTATTTCTAAATTCAAAATGGCATAATGCAAACATATTATAAGGTATTTACAGCTTCTCTTCCAATTTTCAGATTTTAATCATGTCAAAACGAACTTTATCTCCTTTTGATGGATTGTTGCTATTTCTTCTGATGAGTTAAGGGCAAAATAGAATCACTGATTGATATAATAATTAAGTGATTGATTTTGTGCTACGAAACAGATACTGTCAAGAATTGTAAATGTCAACTGAATTAAAGGAATAAATTGTAAGATGGTCAGCATCATAAACCTCTATGCCTAAACAAAACGTAGATTCCATGAACAAAGCTTCTTTCTTAGAACTGCACGCCTGTGGAACTCTGTTCCGTCTGCCTGCTTCCCTCCTGACTACAACTTGGATGTCTTTAAGTCCAACGTAAACAAATTCCTGATGAACCGCCCCCTTAAGTAGACACTCTAAAATATCCTCACTAACGTACTGTACTTACAATAACCCTTATCCATGAGTGGCTTCCGGGCCTTGATAAGTGGTGACCACCTTGTAAAAAAAAATAAATAAATAAATAAAATAAAATAAACTTTGGAATACAGGCTTTTGTCGTTCATTCATTATATTGCTCTTTAATTATGTTGAGTTTCTTAAATAAGGATTGGTATGTATTATAAGGAAATAAAGTATATTTCCACAGAAATGTGTGTGTGTGTGTGTGTGTGTGTGTGTGTGTGTGTGTGTGTGTGTGTGTGTGTGTGTGTGTGTGTGTGTGTGTTATTTGAATAGACATTTACAGAATTGCTGATCACGGACACAGTTTCATTCCACCAATGCAGCTGTAAAAAAAAAGAAAAAAAAGAGTGTAGGCCCGAAAAGGTCTGACTATCCATAACTCTGACCGAAATATATCTGCAAATGTGTAGCAAATTAATTGTTGTATAAATAAACAAATTTTATATCATGTATGCATATTTATATGTGTTTATACGGCATAATTCACGTTCACACACCGGTTCCCGTTGATCACCGAAGTTAAGCAACACTGAGCCTGGTCAGTACTAAAATGGGTGACCATTTGGGAATTCCAGGTGCTGTACGTGCTCTCTGCTTATCTCGGCATTTTTTTTCCAATTGTCTAGAACTTCTCCTTGCCACTGGACTCAAGCAGTACCGATTTAGGAGAGATGAGATTGTAGATTGCGCAACCCTTGCCTCACTATTACACGGGCAGCTACCCTTACAGGAGTTATCCATTGTCTCTTGAGACTGAACGAAGGCATCCCATTGCATGTGTGTACGTGTGTGTGTGTGTGTGTGTGTGTGTGTATGCGCACGCGCGGATAACATAATTAGGTATGCTGTGTAAATAATGTCCAACCAGATTTGACCCCTACCGGAAGTATGCAAATGCGAACGCTTACAAACTTCCGGTTTATGGATTTTGTGGGTAAGGACCATTTGTGTTTGTATTTTTGTTTCTTTCTTTTTCTACTTCATTTTTGTTCAAGAGATTTATGAGATTATAGGAATGTTTTGCGCGTTATTTTCGACGGATATCAACGAAACTAGTTATGATTACCCCGCAGTCAGATACGATAGTGTGTTAACGTTGTTATTTGTTTCCCGCCGTTGAACAAAATCGACACTCTGATTCAGCTGAACCATCCCAAATTAGTGCGCAGTTTGATAAGAGCGGTAATCTTAGCAGAGACGGGTTCCTTTATCTACGGTCAGTTTTCCTAAACTTTCTCCTCTTTACGATAAGAGAAATATTAGTATATTTATATGAACGTAATTCCAAGTACATAAGGCATGCAGGAAATACAGAATTTGCATCATTTTAAGTATGTATAGACCAGGGTCGTCAAACTACAGCCCGCTAGCCGAATCCGGTCAGCCAGATAATTTTATGCAGTCCGGAAGATAACTATTATCAGGTTTAGTACACACCATAGAAGATAGATAAATACCCGTGTTTGGTTTTTATGTTAATAAGTTACCACTTATTAAGACTAAAAACGAACCGGGGATACAGATTATTGGAACAAATAGATTGGCAGTTAAATTATGAGGAATACTATGAGAGGGTTGAAAATCTCTACATACTACCGACTCACAAAGCAATCCTTCTCTCTTTTGCAAAAAATATCCCTTATAGGGAAAAAGAGAAAA
>NC_136499.1:97504749-97537249 GCF_053919585.1 Euprymna scolopes | reverse complement strand
TCTCGGACGACATGCTTTTAAACCAGCTCTCTTCAAAACTCTACCAACTGTATGTCGAGATACATTCACTCCAGAGGTGCTCTGTTCATCAACAATCTCCCCAACAGAGATCCTTGGGTTTTATTTTACTTGTCGAACAATTTTCCGTTCATCTCTTGGGGAAAGAATCCTTTTTCTCCCTCTACCCTCTAAACTCATAACGTGGCCTTGCGATTTGAACTTGTTTATTATGGCTCTAACAGTGGATTTGGGAAGGTTTAGCTTCTTTGAAATCTTATCATAGCCCTCCCCATTGGTATGGCATGCTACAACAAGCTTCCTGACGTCTTCGCTGTGTTCCTTAGTTTTAACCATGGCGATTGAAAATTATAATTTAGTCACTTATAATAGTTTAAATAAATCGCTATCTAAAAATTATCTGAAAAAAATTATTCACTGAATTCGCGTTAAACAAGCATAATATGGCTATAAAAAAGTTCAGAAAGCACGTAAACCGGAAATTGATTGATATTATACTGATACTAAAAGAAAAACAAAGCCGTGCCAATAATTTTGAACAAGGGTTTTTTGCAATTATGTTTGTTGTTCCTTTGTTATTTATTTTTTCTAAAATCCGATTGCTGCATCGGAAAGGCCAGTTAAAAAATACATAATATACTTTGTTATTTTCTTTAATTTAATCCCTTTTTTAGAATTTATTAGACAAAATTTAACTTTTATTTTACCGTGCCAATAAATATGATCATCACTGTATATATATATATATATATATATATATATATATATATATATATATATATATATATATATATATATATATATATATATATATATAACTTACAACCTAGTAGACACTAACTTGAACCGTTTATTTTAAATCAAACTTTTTGGCAACATATATCAAAATACAACAAACCATGTAAAAGGGCAATTAGAAGATATAGCTGCGATCAACGAGGGAGACTTCATGCAGACCATTGTATGTTCTAGACCAAATCTTCCCCGACTTTGAATCCTGGATATGTCACTATCATCGTCACTACCAATGATAGCCTGTTCCACAGAACATAAACATATCGCCTTTCTTTTAATGAAACAAAAGCGACTATGGTACAGCTTGGCGCTGGGTCCTGTGTGAATCACGATTTGGCGCTGAAGTATAAAACAATCCGTAGATTCTATTGTTGGCATTGGTTTCCTCGATATTTTTTAGTCAGAATTATTTCCAGAAAAACATCGAGGATTACAGGAGGGACCACATGAAGTTTTCCAACATTTTAAGCGAAAGTTATTTTGTAGAACCAACTGGATTTGAATTTACGACATCCAGATCCGTGTCATTAACCGCTAGGCCATCGTCAATTCCTTCGTCTGATAAAAACCCATTAAATGTTTTTGGTTCTGGAAAATCTCTGAAATTTAATGGTTAAACTTGTCTTAAATAGAAATTCGAGTAATCCGCCTTAATTTGTTTCTTATGACTAGTGGCAAGATTCAATGCAAATCTGAAATATTTCAATTTCAAATGGGAGGAGGTTGTATCCATACAATGTCCCCTAAAACCCCTGTACATTAAAGAAAGATGACAACAACAATATGAAGAAGAATCATTACAAGGAAGCTTAAAGTAGTTTAAAAAGTTCCTGGAACAGTTCAAGAAAAACTCAAAATTAATGGTGACTGTACAAAATTCTGACATCGTCAATATCCAGACAAAAAAAAAATATGTGCAGATGGGTCCACAAATCCATGAACTCTAAAGGAAACAGAGCAACCCATTCAAGAGATGCGTGTATGTCATAAATATTGACAATTTTGAACTCAGTATCTAGAAATACTTGCGAAGCAAAGTCAACTAAATGTTGAACGGAATGATAAAAATACTTAAACGCTAATTATTACACACACAAAGCAATTTACTGCTATTGTATTGCTTCTCTTTTATGTCCGATCAAGACTAATGTTTTTGATTTCTCTCTTGCGTGAAACTTTTGTGAACATTTCAAAGTGACTGATATATTGTAGATGAAACGGGATTATTTTTCTCATCGATTTGATTATATATGCATCCCTTTATGGGTCACTAATATAACTCATACTAACCCTCCAGCTATGGGCGCGATAGTTACTTGTGTTTAACTAATCATATAAAACCAAATGTTTTCAATAGGTTTCGGTATCAAATAATACGGAAGGGTTGGTATGCTGTAATACGGGCAGACCAAGCAAAAATCTGAACTTAAAAATAAATTAATGTAAAAATGTGCAACTATAATTTGATGATAACAAAAGAAAACAAAATAACATGTAAACACAGCAAAACACAATTCTTTAGATTCCCCAAATTCCAGGAATTCCAGACGGGGAATGTTCCTGGGATTCCAGAGACTAGAAATGCGATTCCTTTCTGGTTTAAAGATTCCAATACCAGAAATATGATTCCTTAGTTTTATGGGACATGTCAGTTAATATAATTATTGTCCGTTGGCAATTCATATTTAATTGGACTATTGACACTTTTTTTTTTTACTGTTTTTATATTTGGGAGTTTGCAAACTAATTAGGATTTGGGCGGATATCATCTACGGTCTTCTGTAAATATTCCTGTAATAATACACATCATAGATCAAAAGTAACTTCGTTTGAATAAGCATGGGGTTACAATTTAATTGGTACTGTTTTTTAGATTGGTTTCCCTGATTCTTTAATCCACATGACTTTCGAGATAGTACAGGGGCACAAGGGCACAACCACCCATCTGAAAATGAAATGTTTTATATTTGTATTGAAGTTTAAACTAATACTGCTGCTACGTGTCATCTACGACACAAAACTTCGACATTACATCAAAAAGACTACTATACATGAAGCTTTCTTACAATGATTATTTTTTATTTATATATTTTTTTTGTTCACAATGTGGAATAGTTAACCCACTCAAACAAGACCGATGATGAGGGGAGGTTCTGTCATGATTTCTCCATTGCTTATGACCTCACTCAAATTGTTCACGAACCCACCCGTGTGCCCGACTCCAGTATGCAAGTCTCCTAGACCTTTTTCTCACACCTTGCCCTGAACTATGTTCAGTTTCCGTTCTGTCTACACTTGGATCTTCCGACCACTCTGTTGTATCAATTAAGATAAAAAATGAACATACAGTATATCGATACTCTATGGCAAACTGGGATAGCTTCCGTACATTTATATCAGATCTACCTCTGCGTTTCATGCTTAAAAAGGATTATTTTTCATTTTGTTGTTGGGATCTATCTATCTGGTAAGGCAATAGAGTTCATCGTCTAATATTTATTCGTTGCCTAATTGCAGCGTTGTTTGTAATTGTGCCAGCCTATCCTGGATCGGTAGGTTCAGTAACTGTTGCTCCAGATGTATGTGGAATCTGGTTCAGAGAGCTCTGTTAACTCCCTTTGTCATCTCAACTCCCTTTGTCGTCTCTGCTCTTTCTCTCTCTTTTCCTTTCACTGTTGGTTTCTTCTATCTTAATTCCTCTTAGGGCATGCCTTCACAATACTTCTGTGCCTGCGGTCTTCAACGATGGGCTACCAGTGCTGGGTTGATGTCACATGCCCTCTCCTTTTTTTTTTATAAACCTTAAATATTAAAGCAATTATTTAATTATTAAAGATTTCACAGACATTTCTATAGGTGACACTTTTGAGGGGGTAAACTGCAATTACTCCGTCGAAACGATGATAACTGTTTTGTGTAAACCATTACAGAGTAGAAAGTGAAACTTGACGTTTCTGAATTTTGAGCTAATGATTGGTTATTCGTATTATTTGGATTCATAGGACTAATGTTCTCATTTTGAGTGTGATTTTCACAACGTTTCGGTCGATGTAACCTCCGACCTTCTTTAAGTGTATCTTGTCGAACTCGGGAAAGTTTTTGTCGAACTCGGCAATTTGGACGGAATTTCGACAAAACCCTTTATTTACTTCACGGGGTTAGCATGTTCTTGTTCCGTCAACCATGACTGGATAGAGGTTCTAAGTAATTCACAATTGCATTTTTTGGTCGCCCACACTGAGGATAAAACCTTTAAAAAGCGATATTCTTCTGAAGGTTGAAGGTTCAATTCTCAGTGTGTGAAACTCACACCCAAGATGAGAACAGTAATCCTATGAATCCAAATAACACAAAAATGAACCTTAGTTTTATTTTCAATAGCCTCATAACTCTCATTTCCTTTAGTTCTCACATTCCAGGAGTGATTTTTCTGACAAAGCGATGTTTCTGACAAAGGGGGAAGAATTGCTGTTTTGGATCCGGCATGTATCCATATAACACCTATCGTTGGCTTTTTCTTTTTTACTTTTAAGCAGCATTTGTTAATTTTATATATCAAGGGGCTTCATGCCTTGTCCGAAGCATTTTTCATAATAAAATAAAATAAAAAATAAGGGAATGATCATACTTATTCCTATGCTTATGTTTCTCACATAAGCTTGTTAATAGTTGTAGCTGACATTCTATCATTTTCAAGTCATTTGTATTTAGCTGAGGCATTCTCTGGTTTCTTTAACCAACTGAAAATTCGGACAATCACGTTTCATTCTCTCCAAATACTTCTATATTAATAAATTCGCTATTAATGGAAAGGCTGCGCACCCCAGTATTTGGTAACCTTGTCTTGCAAGACTACGTTCATGGTGCGGTATCAGGACTGCAACCTGGTGAAATGGGCTCTGGTAAAAATTCAAGAAAGACGTGACATCAGGATCCGTTGTCCTCTTGTCGTCTTTCCCTTCCCGCTCTCTATATCTCTCTTTATCCCTGCATGTGGCAAGCAAAGACGTATCAAGCTCGACATCGTAAGGATAGCAACATGTGCAGCCGTCATTCTCTATCTCAAGGGCTGAACCAGAAATCTTCAAGGTCTAACGACTAGTTGTAGTCAACGAGGAAGACTTCATACAGACCAGTCAATCTTTAGACATCATCATCATTATCATCATCGTTGTTGTCGTCATCATCGTCGTCGTAATCGTCGTGTGCATGGAGCGTAAATCAATGGATTGAAAGCGGCAATGTTGCCACTATGCTATTCCTTTGTGTGTCTGGACCAAATGTTCCTTGACTTTGAATGTAACTGATGAGTCTTTCTGCTGTTTGTTTTGGAGGTAAAAAAAACCCTGCAATTATGTAGGTTAAAAAATAGTTGAGACTAACGAGGAGGGCTTAGTGCAGACAAGACAATCCTGAGACAAGGCCTTCGTGAGCAGAATTGCAGAACTTCGACTCGCTTAAAAACAACAAAAAAGACTGCATTCATAATGACCTACAGATGACGCATCACGTGACCATGAAATTATTATATATCAACGAGGTACCTATTTCATATTTCACAGAAGAGGATTTAATAGGATAACTGCATTATGGATTTGTATAGCACTCTAGCGGACCATTTAGCATAATGGTTAGAGTGCCTGCTAATGTCCTTTCGCTAAATATGCAGCATTGTAAGGATAAGTAATCCCAGGAAAAGATTGACGCGTTCTCCGACATCTCGGTGTAGTAGTTAATGAAAAGGGAATCTTCGGTTTGCTCTCGACTATGGTCAACTACGTTTTTTTTACTGGTAACCCAATCTTTGCCTTCTGCAGATCATCCAAACGGTGACTCATTGCATAAACAGATGGAGTTTTGTTGCATAGATGACACGTAGCGATAGTTTTATGCGCTACAGTTTTGTTAAGTAGATGGCACGTAGCAGAAGTATCAGGCGTTGCAGTTTTGTTGAATAGATGACACGTAGCAGCAGTATTAGCCTACGTAATAATAACAGCACAAAATTGTTTGAAGTTTAATAATTTTTTGAGTTTGTTCATTTTACAGTCTACATACCTAACATCTCGTGGGTCTTCCCTTTTACACAACCATTTTGCTTTGTGGTTCATAACCAATAAAAAGATTTTATCACCTTATCCGTTACGTCTATTCCTTCCTCATAGGTTCCAAAACGGCTGAGCTTATCTATTGAAAATTTCACACAAAGCTAATTTATATGTCTGGCAGTGTTCTTAGATATGCTTTGTACAGAAATTCACCGACAAGTATCGAAAATCGAAAAAATCCGATCCTAAATTGTTTTTTTACCTTGTAGATAAAAAAGAAGAATTTTTAACGAGAATTTTTGTATATGTTACACTGGCAAGGAAAATAATAAAATATTAGCAAATGATTTCTTCTTAAAAAAAAAACAACAGAATTATTATTTTTTTTTCTTATTAGTGAGTACTATTTACAATAAAAGAATAGGTACCATTTAAAATCACAGCAAATCATTTCTTTGTTTGCATATTTTAAATCTAAACATTAATCAGAACTGACTTTTCCAGGGCATTCATCGTCAAGCCCAAATATCAGCTGACGTGATACTGTAAACAAACACAGACAAAATTTGATGAACGATATTATCATTATTATTTTTTATTTTATTTATTTATCTCGCGAATTAGTCACCCGGCAAATTATTCCTCGTAACATATAATATTCAATAGAGGATTGATTCTATAATAATACATACGCAATCTGCATAAATTAAAATATCATGTTTAAACGTATTGTAAAACCGAGCAACGCTGGGCATGCAGCCAGTATCTATATTCTAGCATTGAGGAATGGATGGATAAAATAGAAGATAGTAAATAAAAACAACTGGTACACAAATCTATAGATCCCGAGAATAACATACGAACCGGGTTAAGCCTCAATTCGGCTCAAATGAAAGAATGACGACCATTGAAATAAAGTTTATATAGACATGAAAGCCTATACGTGCATATGCTTAAATGTTTGCGTCTGTGTTTTAAGGTTTAATTACTATATATACGTCAATATAAACAATGCGACTTCCATAACATCAAGATGGCCGACCTGTAAAAACGTGGGGATGGAATTGCTTTTCTCCAAACGAACGCACCAGGTTTATCATGTACAAAATTAACTTTTTGTTGGTAACATCGGATGGAAACCACATCTGACGAGTTGATGAAAAAGAAATTTTTTATGAAAACATAAAACATAAAATTGTCATCCCATTGACGAAACGGCTGTAATAAAGAGATCCAAGATGAAATAAACAAGAGTTATATAAAAGAAAAAATGTAAGTCTTTGAATTTTAACAACATTTTGTACTATATATGTGCTCTGCACCTATAAAATAGACGCATTGAGCTTTACTTGAAATTAACGGTGATTCAGTTTTTATCATAAAAGTCACAACCCGTTAAATGAAAACGGTATGCATTGAACTTAACAATATTTAAAAAATAAACATTTATATATATGTATATATTTATTTATTTATTTATTGATATAGACAAATTTACATGGACACTGGACATGTTAATGTTTCGGACAAGTGATCGGCCAAGAATACAAGTTCTCATCAGCCGAATTAATAAAATCTGTCTTCCACTGAAGAAGTCCGGTTCTTAAATGAAAGATGGGAGAATAATTTGTTTAAAAATAAAACATGTCAAGATTTATAGGGAGAGGGGGAGGAGTTATGTGACATTAAGGATTCAAGACATTGAACGTGAAGGCAAAAGAAGAATGCGAAAGAAACGAAGAGAGGGGAAAAGGGGAAGAATAAGATCCAGTGTAATCGAGATTGTCAGTGTAAGTGGAGAGGAAAATGGTTAATTACAGCATCATGAGATAGGGCGGGAGGGTGAACATAAATGAACTATCTTTGAAAGGAGGAAGGGGGTGTCAAAACAGGAAATTTCCTGTTCTGAAAAAGATCAAGCAGAAAAGACTTGTTAATAAGAGAGGGGGATCTAGGGAGACATACTTTATGAATCCATTAAAAAATATAATCTAGTACAGTACATATACAGACATAGACATATATGCATGCATCCAGACATATATACACACATACATATACCAGCATATATGAATGTAGATATACATACACACATGCATATACATACATGCATATTATTAATTAGCTCCTGATGATCACTAAGAGAAAGTCGAGGCATATGGACTAGATGTTACGTTTTATAACGTGGAACAACAACAATTACGTTTAGAGAAGCTTTGTTGCCTAAAAGGCGGATATTTTAAGCTGATTTTAAGCTCATGTGTTGCTGCGAAATTTCTTTTTGCATTTTCGAATGTAAGTTATTTTTAAAATTGACGTGAACACTAGGATACTTCAGTTAAAAGTCAAATGTGAACAGGTAAAATTATAGAAGAATAAAAAGAGTTACATTCAATTTAGCTTAAATTTGCGGTTTTTGAAAAAAACGACTGGTGCAGACTTTCTTTTTTGGCGCTACTGTAATATATATATATATATATATATATATATATATATATATATATATATATAATTATTTATTATAATAATCAATAAATACCTACAGACACTAGTGTTTCATCACTGCAGGGTGTTTCGATTGATACCGGTCGATAGATTCAAACCCGGCAACAGAAGCCATCTATTTTTATTTTATTTATTATTTAAAATCCACTCGGCCACCGTTAACTGCGAGAAATACTGCTGAAATTTAAACATTTATTTTTAAACGTTTTTAACGTCTCCCAGAGTGATCTAATCATTATATGATGACCTGCACATACGAGCTAAATTGACCCACTTCATTTATGCTGAAAGTGCTCAACGATAAGAAACAAATTTCTTAAAGAGGCTGATATAATTATTTATTATAATACCTACAGACACTAGTGTTTCATCTTTTCAGGAATCATCAGTGCGGGATGTCACGATTAACACCGGTCGATAGATTCGAACCCGGCAACACACGCACGCACACACACACACACACACACACACATATATATGCACTTGTTTTTGTCTTCCCTTTAACACACTGACAATTTTCAATTTCTTGTACTCTGATAGCTTTTATATCTATATCTATATAAATTCGTATTCCTGTCTGTCTGTCTGTTCATAATTTGATTAATATATGAAAAAGGGTCTGCTACTTTACACTTTCATTTATTTCTATTTATTGTATGATTCTTGCAAACTAAATACAATTAAGAGGCCACCTCATTTGCATATTGCATAAAGGAAAATCGGTTTTATTAAATAGCAGTGTGTTAGCTGACGTTTCTAGCGAGGGAATTGTTTTAAATGTTCTATTTTAAATTGTTATTTAATAAACATTAAATAACAATTTAATTGATGGTATATTTAATTTAATTTATTTGGAATTATTTTCGACATCGACTGTTTTAAAGACGTACAGTTGTCTGACCCCAGAAACTTCACCAAATAAAATAATTTGGTAATCTCAATACGTTTCTAGCTTGAAAAAATAATTATGTGTAGACAGAAAAATGTGTTTTTTTTTTAATATTCAACCAAAAATAATTTTTTAAAAATTACGAATTCATTTGTTAGTTTTTAATATTCTTGAAATGGCTATACAAAAACTTTGCCCGCTTCGAATTCAAACTTCAGCCACACTTTTAGAAACAAAAAAAGCAAATTGAAAAAGGCCCTCCTCCCCTAAAAAAAAAAAGAAGCAAATCGACAATTTCCTTTATTTACGAAAAAGAAAGCCAGTAAAAAAGTGCATTTACCAAAAATGAAAAAAAAAAAAAACGTATATTACGCATGCGTTTGGTTATCTTTTTTTTTCGGTCGTTCGGGCACTCGCTGCTATTTTTATTGAAACAAATTTTTTTTTTATTCATTTATTTATTTTATTTTGGCGGAGAGGGAGGGTTCTTTTTAACGCACAGACAAAAAAAAAAAAAAAAAAAAAAAGAGCTCAGCATCCGGAGAATAGTTTATTCACTTTGTATCCCTTCTGCCGAATTAGGGGAAATAGGGTATCACATACTTCTTTTTTTGGACGATTACATTTACATGTTTTTAGCCGTTCTTATATTTTTAAATTGTTACCCATGATGAAAATGATTAATATCTTTAGGTGTGGTCAAACGGAACTGCATGTAAACCCGGGCAATGCCGAGTGCCCATGTTAGTATATATATATATATATATATATATATATATATATATATATATATATATATATATGATTTTTCTGCATAGTCACTAACATTCTCAATGCACTTTTGCCAATAACCCAATGATGCACTTATGCTTCGGTACCACATCCATCCCAATGATTGCTTTCTTAGAGTCATCATTTGCAACAGAGGGATCAAACTTTCAGGTCATCAATGCATAAGTTCAGTCAACGTCGTAATGCAATTTTTAATTGTCTGATCCATCGGGCGGAACAAAAATAAGAAAATACAACTTAATTATATATAGGTCGTGGGATTGCATTCATCTGCAAAAGATCTAGCTAATTTGGATATTCTTTTAAACATTCATTTTAATTAATTTCCTTTTAGTTTGTTCGGTTTTCTTATGGGATGATCATTTTTAGTTAACTATTACGTGTAATTATGTTGATGCAGATATTCTACATGATTTATACTTGCGTAATATTTGTGTAAAAAGGTTAGAGTAAACACAAACCCCTTTCTTTTTATAAATTTGTGTATGCGTATATATAAGTGTTTAAAAAGCTTTACCTACCAAACTCTTTTGCCAGCTTTTGGTCTACAGACATGGCACCTAATATATAGGGTATTCGAAATCATGCGAAACTTTATATTTGGGTTTTACATGGGGAGAGTCGATGCAAAAGTGGGAAAATAAAAAAAATGGAATTTGCCAAGTGAAAGTCGAACGGCGGCATTACGAATATACATGCGTAACGTAATAGTTATTGGTTCATGTCTTAATTTTTAGTCTTGCAGCAAACATGTCTTTATAGCTCAGGAATTAATGCCAAAGGAAAAAGTAAATCGTAAGCTAAACGTTTTGGTTTCGATTCTCGGTGGTGGAGCACGAGACATTTTTTTTTTTAACTTTTAAAATCATTGCTATATATTGGGTCCGATATAATATAATAAAAAATATGAAATCTGCATTAATCAAAATATCATATTAAAGCGTATTGTACGACCAGGCATTGCCTGGCGCCCTGCTACTATATATATTCATATATATATATATATATATATATATATATATATATATATATATATATATATATATATATGCGTAGGGAAATGTACACACACAGATATACAGACAGACAGATACACAGACACGTTCGCTTTTATAGATATACTAACATGGATGCCCGGCGTTGCCCGGGTGTTTGGAGGTGTATGCTAAGCAAAAATAACAAAACAAAAAAACGGTCAATTGTTTTTAACTTTGACCCCTATTATGACTCCTTAACATTTATTGTTTTGGGTTCAAATCAAGTTATTAAGTTAGATCCATGTCGAAGGAACCTATATCTAAAATTTCAAGTGTTTAGACCCAAAATTGGCGGATGAGTTTGGTAGAGTTCTCAAGGGTCAGATAGTTGAACTTTGACCTCTTAATTGCCAAATTTCTGGCCGAGAACCGATCACAAAGATTTTTCCAAATCTCAGTACTCTGTATATCAAATTTCGAGTCTGTAGACTAAAAATTGACAGAGTTATTGCGTAGGGAAATGTACACAGACAGACACACAGACAGACACATAGGCATGTTCACTTTATAGATATACTAGCATTTCAGCCCAGCGTTGCCCGGGTGTTTTGAGGTTCATGTTGAGCAAAAAAAAAAAAAAAAAAAAAAAAAACGGTCAATTTTTTTTAACTTTGACCTCTATTATGAACCCTGAACATTTATTGTTTTGGGTTCAAATCAAGTTATTAAGTTAGATCCATGTCACAAGGAACTATATCTAAAATTTCAAGCGTTTAGGTCCAAAATTGTCGTAGGAGTTTGGTAGAGTTCTCAAAAGTCAAATCGTTGAACTTTGACCCCTTAACAGCCAAATTTCTGGCCGAAAACAGATCACATCGATTTTCCTAAATCTCAGTATCCTCTATATCAAATTTCGAGTCTGTAGACTTAAAATTGACAGAGTTATTGCGTAGGGAAATGTACACACAGACACCCAGACAGACAGACACGTTCACTTTTATAGATATATAGATATATAGATAGACTAAGAGATTAAACAAAAATATATACGTATACATAAGTGTATATGGAAATAATTTTGTGTTTACTGTAAAGATTTTACGCAAATATCATGCAAGTATAAGTCATGTAGAATATCTACATGAATATAATTACACGTAATAGTTAACTAAAGATGATCATCCTATAAGAAAATCGAAAAAACTAATAGGGAATTAATTAAAATGAATGTTTAAAAGAATATGCAAATTAGCTAGATCTTTTGCTAGTGAATGCGTTTCCACAACCCATATATAAGAACATTGTATTTTCTTTTTAAATAAATAGGAAAGAGGGTTTTTAATATGAATATCAATGCAGAGAAACGAAAAACAAATTTATAGGTGTATAGAAGATAGCATGGGTGCCCGGCGATGCCCGGGTGTTTGGAGGTGTATGCTGAGCAAAAATAACAAAACAAAAAAACGGTCAATTTTTTAAAATTTGACACATATTATTACCCCTTAACATTTATTGTTTTGGGCTCAAATCAAGTTATTAAGTTAGATCCATGTCAAGAAATCTATACCTAAAATTTCAAGTGTTTGGACCCAAAATTGGCGGATGAGTTTGGTAGAGTTCTCAAAGGTCAGATAGTTGAACTTTGACCCCTTAACAGCCAAATTCCTGGCTGGAAACCGATCACAAAGATTTTCCCAAATCTCAGTACTCTGTATATCAAAATTCGAGTCTGTAGACTGAAAATTCAAAGAGTTATTGCGTAGTGAAATGCACACACACACACACACACACACACACGTTCACTTTTATATATATATATATATATATATATATATATATATATATATATATATATATATATATATATATATATATACAGGTAATTTCGACTGCATAATTTGGGAGCAATCATTGTAACTTATTAGAATTGATTCGAAAAAAAATCAGTTGAAACCATTGTTTTTTTTTTGTCTTGAAAACTCCATTTATCGACTACAAAATTTCGTCCCAATTCTGTTGAAGTGCGTAAATGTTTATCTACATCTTTAAAATATCTGATTTATAGAAGCATTTTTACAGAAAAAATTAATATTGAAAATAAAATATTTAACGAAATATAATGCAGCAAAATTAATTCCATAAACCGAAAAGAAAATGAATGAATGTTTACTTAACATAGTTTTAACAATATGATTTTTTTACATATTATCTCCATCTACTATATAAAATAAATTTGTGTGTGTGTGTGTGTGTGTGTGTGTGTGTGTGAGTGAGTGAGTGAGTGAGAGAGAGAGAGAGAGAGAGAGTTCCATATGGACTCGGAAACGGTTGGGCCGACTTTTTAAATTTTCACACGAAGGTACTTGATGTGTCTGGGAGTGTTCTCATGTAAGTTTTGTATAAGTATCGAAAATCGAAAATCGGAAAAGAAAAACGACTAAAGAGGAAGTCCGATTTTCACCCAAGTTAACACTTATATACAACCTAACACCGCAAGTGAATTTGAGAAGTTTTATCATCGCACAAGCAGAAAAGCCCAGCATATAAGGCAGGAGCACGTTCGAAATGAATGTAACTTTCATTCAAATGATTATGTAAAAATAATTTCATAAAATCAACAGTTGGTTCTTTGATACGACAGGGGCACGTTCGAAATGAATGTTTCTGTTTAGAACACAGTTGAACCGTGATACTTGACTTTTGCATTTTAAACTTCTTGTAGAGCCATTATTTACAGATGATTTTATAAAAACCAGCAGTAGATTCTCTACAGTGCAATGTAAACTACAATGTATTGTGGACTAAGACACTGCAGGGAGGCATGTGAAGCTTCTCTCACGGTACACTGTAAGGGGATGGGTCCCCAACTTAAGCAGGCAATCAATCGATTTGATTAAAAAATGGGTAATTTCACCGATATCGATAATAAAAGAATGGGAGGGCGGAACATTTGTTGATTCTCATTTAATACCGGACAACATGGGGTCTCCCTGCTAGTAAATTAAATAATATAAATATAATTAAAAGGAAAAGTTCATTTGTTCAAATATAATTAAACCACATCATAAACACAAATCAAATCGATGAATAATTAGTAATAGAGTACAGTAACGTAATTCGGCGGGGGTCTTCAAATTAAGTAACACCGTTTACTTCCGGTGAGTTTTGGCCAAGATCAAAGTGTAGTATCTGTTCCGGCAGATACTGCAAGCAAAGACCATATGTGGGGGCGACCCCACATATAAGACCTTGGTCAATGTAGGGGCAACCCTTCATACCAATTGTCACTATCCAGCTCCCCTACTCCCCGGGGAGTTGGTCCCCATTTCCCCTTCACTCCTCACATTAAAAATCGGCCTTGTGCCTAATTTGCTCGGTGGGGGAGCAAATAAATACTATCTGTTCTTCAGACGCGGCACTTCCATTTCTCATTCTCTTTCAGTGGAGGAGAAATCCTTCACGACTGAGACAATTTTTATTTTTGTACCCTTTTCTCCACGTTAAAAAAACGACCCTGGTGTCTAACTCTGTCCCGTGGGGAGGCATTGTAAATAGGTACTTCCGGTGAGTTTCAAAACCGGAAATAGTTTGGATTTAGTAAAAACGCAAAATGATATCATTTTATTCTTGTACTAGTAGGGGCACGCGGCGTTGTCCGGTGGTAAAATACACTTATATATGCCATTTTAATTTACGCAGATTTCGTATTTATTATTACAGAGCCAATTATTTCATATTTTCTTGTACCCAATATATAGTCATGATTTCAAAAGTTAAAAACAGTATAATTTGAGTGCCATCAGCTAGAATCGAAACCGAAACCGAAACTAAAACATATCAAACCATATTTTAATGATTGAAACTATGAAACTATGTCTACAAGTTAAGCAAAGGATGAAGTTTATTTGTACTCAATATGGTTAGACTGTGGAAAGGAGTGTGAAGTTTATTAAATACAATACAAGCTGGTTTCCATGACAACAAAGTTCCTGAGAGACAAGATGTAAGCAATGGCGGTTGAACGGCCTACAGAGATTTTTCATTATATAGATAGTAATTTCGTCCCGAAATCAACGTTTTACATTCAACGTTAATGAGCTAGAAATTGCTATCAATTTGGCGGGTTAAAATTAATTTTTGGTATTTTGAAAAGACAGGCTATTTAGCAACCGCAAGTTTAGTCTATTATCGATAGTAAGAAACAATATCACTGGTGACTGTTTCTCGTGACTTTTCTAAAGTCGATGTCGATCAATGAAACTATAAGTGTTTTCGAAAATGACAACGCTAAGAAAGAAATCCAACTTAAATATATTATAAAATCTCTCTCTCTCTCTCTCTCTCTCTCTATATATATATATATATATATATATATATATATATATATATATATATATATATAATTTAAAGGAGATTAGAATAATAGTCTAAAGAGCTAAGTGTATTTTAATGTAATAGTGAAATTACTAGTTTAATTAAAATACAGGAAATGCTCGTTGTAATTTAGATATATAATAAGCTCGATAGTTAAATGTCCTAGAGCTAATTCAATATTAAGTAATGTGATTTATATTTCAATTCAATAGAAATCCTCCTAAATTTGCTGATGAGGAGACCGTGCTTACCAAAAAAACTATGTATAATTATTCTACGTGACTTCATGTATACCACAAATAAAAAGCACGGATTTCCGAAACGATCGTACAGATAATTGACTTTGTTGTTGTTCCTTCTTATGAAACTGATTTTTAATTTAATTAAATTTTGATTGTTAAATTTAAAAAAAAATTTAAAACTTTTAAATTATAAATCACATTACTTAATATATATATATATATATATATATATATATATATATATATATATATATATATAATCCTTTGAATTGAAGTTAAATTCATTTCGAACGTACCCCTGTCTTATATACTGGGATTTTCTGCTTGTGCGAGGATAAAACTTCTCAAATGCAGTTGCGATGTTTGGTTATATAAAAGTGTTAACTTAGGTGAAAATGGATTTCCTTCTTTAGTCGTTTTTCTTTTCCGATTTTTGATACTTATACGAAACCTACATGAGAACACTCCCAGACACATCAAGTACATTCGTGTGAAAATTTAAAAAATCGACCCAACCGTTTCCGAGTCCATAGGGAATTCTCTCTCTCTCTCTCTCTCTCTCTCTCTCTCTCTCTCTCTCTCTCTCTCTCTCTCTCTCTCTCTCTCTCTCCCACACACACACTCACACACACAGAAATTTCTTTTATATAGTAGTAGAGAGTGAGATAATATGTAAAAAAATCATATTGTTAAAACTATGTTAAGTAAACATTCATTCATTTTCTTTTCGGTTTATGGAATTAATTTTGCTGCATTATTTTTTTTTTTAATATTTTATTTTCAATATTAATTTCTTTTCTGCAAAAATCTTTCTATAAATCAAATTTTTTTAATATGTACATAAACATTTACGCACTTCTACAGAATTGGGACGAGATTTTGTAGTCGATAAATGGAGTTTTTAGATTAAAAAAAAAAACAATGGTTTCAATTGATTTTTTTTTTTTTAATCAATTCTAATAAGTTACCATGGTTGTTTCCAAATTATGCATCGAAATTACCTGAATAATACTGCATTATTAAAAAAAAAACTTTAATCGTGTTAGCAGGTGAAAAATTGCCGCCATCTTGTTTAAATCAAAACGGAAAATTACCTCCTTTTTGAACTCTCCTGTGTCTTACGATCGTTTTCATACAATTTTTATTTTTTATTTTCTTTAATAAATAATTTTCTACCTTATCGATTTTCGTAATTTTGGGATATAATTATCTTAAAAATGCGAGGAATACGTAGATACCATTTCTTTTTTTTTTTTTTTTTTTTTTTTCCAAATGTGAAATTCAGTATTACGATTTCCGAAATTTCGTCCCAATAGTGTAGAAGTGCCAACATTTATTTTAAGGAATCAGTTTACGGACATTCTTTTCACGATTACATTTATTGGGTGGATTAGTATCTTGTTTAATTTTCGATTTTTGAGGGATTATCGAGACTCCAAAGATGACTATTTTTCTTTAACACTCGACACTACTTGTGTTTCAAAAGAATACAACAAAACGAGAATTTAAATTTACGAACTTAAACGATAATTGCTCCCAGTGATCGCAGTCGAAATCGAAGGAAAAACTTCAATAGTATTTATAGGTTTCTGGAAAAATTTAGCCTTATTCTAACTGTTACCAGACCAATTTCTACAACACAATGTTGAAATGCGATTAAGAGTCTGTAGACGCGAGTAGTATTTAAATCGTGTTGAATGGGGATTGTTTTACAACCACTATGATTTATTGCCAGAAAACTTTCTTTGCCCCCTCCCATTTCTAACTACTCTTCTCTTTCTTCACCCCCTTGTCCCGTTCATTGATAAAGAAAGGGGGCGGCTCTGAGAATTGGAAGGAGGCGACGCTTTTACTCTGACCGCTACTCGCTTCCCATGAAACGCAGCTGCTGCTGATAGTCTTCGAATGTTTATTTAAAAGTTCTTCTTCGACTTTATACAATGAAGTTCTTTTTCGGCACAAATACGCGTTGGACCTGACATCCACGGAACTATAGATCTAAAAAAAAAAAAAAAAAAATACAAAAACAACAAACTAAAAGAAATATATAAAACGAAAAAAATAAATAAAAAAAGAAAAATATCTTTAGTTCTATATAATTATTACCTGGAGCAAAAAACAACAAAAAAAATTGTGTGTGTTTTTATTATATATATTTTAATTTAAAGAAAAAAGTGCACATATATACGCACGCACGCGCGTGGAAATTACTTTAAGTAAAGTTTAATTTTTAATATTTAATTCTTTTTTTTTTTTTTTTTTTTTTTGAGAAATATATATCTATAATTTTTCTTGGGGAGTTGGATCTGGAAAAAAAATTATTGTCAAAATTTATTTTATTTTTTTTATTAATTTATGTTTTATTTAACTGAATGAGAAAATTAAAGATTTTTCCTATTTAACTTGGACATGGCTGGATACCCTCTATGGATTGTTCTTTTGGTCAGGTATGTTGTTCCTTTTTTTTATAATTAACATTCATTCATTTTAATTACGGTTTCCATACTTCCCGTTTATTCCCTCCCCTTCTTTAAAATGTTCTAATAATTTAACATCAAACAAGTTTAAGATTTCCCGTGTGTATTTCTCCTTCTTACGTGACGTAATATCATTTGTTATTCTTTTGTTGTTTTTATTTTTATTTACTGCTGAGTGATGAAATTTGATTATAGTAAAAATTGTGTACTGGGTCTCAGTTCCGGTTACTGCTTGCTTCGCAAACGGGAAGACGGTGTGAAGGTAGAAAGGGGTCCCATTAAAATTTACATTCGAAAATCAAGTTTTTTTTTTTTTTTTTTTTTTTTTTTTTTTTTTAGGAATATTATAACTTTAACAAAATGTCTACAAATATTTTTCCGATTAAAAATGTAAATCTTTATTTTTTTTTTTTTTAAGTAAACGAATTGGTCTTCCCTTTTTTTTTTTTTTTTTTTTTTTTTTTTCAAAATGTCTTTTTAATAAAATGGTATAATGAAAATATATTTCATCCCAATGACGTTATTAATTCAGCGCAGTAATAGATGCATAAGTACTCTTATATTCTCCGAGTACTGTTGTAAAAATGATATTGTTCACAAATTTCTCCATAATCTAAGAGGAAGATAACCTTGGCAAGGGACCCTTTCTGTCTTGACACCGTCATCTCGCCTACCGTATCTGGAACTGAAATCCAGTGCACAATCGTTACCGTAACCATAAATTTTATTTCACAAAAGATTAAAAGGTACTAGTACAGAGAGTGATCCGCGCTATTTTTTAAATCGTATTTCCAAGTTTAATTAAAGTTTTATGTGTTTTTTTTTATTATTCAATTGTAAAGTTGAAGTATAGAATAGATACAAAACACCCTCCCCTCCCCATGTTAAGAATGGCTTTTTAAATAATAACGTTATTATCTACGTCCGGATCACTCTCTGCACTAGTACCGATTAAAAAATAAGTTTTGAAAGATATTAGTTACCGTGTATTTTATTTTTTATTTTATTTTTTTTAATAAATACGACTCATTTAAGAAATACCAAAATTTATAACCTTTCACATTTTTTTTACTTGTTAAGATAGTCAACAAATCGATTTTTTAAATATGTTGTTTCAAGCAAAAACAATATTACGTACTTACTTGCCATGTTGAAAATATTGATATATAAATAAAAAAAATACGAAACTTCATCGATTAAAACAACTGCTATTGTGTTTTTAGTAAGATAAAGTCTATCGCTATGGACAACAAATATTGCTGCCATGAAGTTATGAACAAGTAATCTAAAATATTGGTTCCTGATTATGTCCCCTGTGTGTAGACTCTTGCTGTCTACTTTATAACGTATAAGAAAAATGCAATTTTACACAATTTTCCGTAAAAATTACTTTTAACTATAAATAACTTTCAACTCGATGAATTTTCGTAATATTTGGATATATCACTATTTTCGACGTGATAATATATTGTTTTTGCTTAAAACAACGTATTTAAAAAAAAAACGATCTATCAACTCTATCTTAACTAGCAACATTTTTTTTTTTGTTTCAATGAAAGTTAACCGACTAAGAAGGTAAGTAACTACTAACACTTTTTCTAAATTTTCACACAAAATAGTATGTAGTACTAAACTTGCTATTTGGCCGCGTTTTTTTGTTTTTGTTTTTGTTCCCCCCACCCCTCAAACTGATTCATTCATTTTTATTTTAAATGATCAGAAATCCATATAAACAAATCCATATATACTACGATTGCTTATATTTGTTTATTTATTTTACCAGCATTGTGAATGAGATTTTTTTTTTTTTTACTACTGCATTTATGGGATGGGTGTGTGCCAAGCCTCGCAGATGTAATATACTTTACTGTTATCTCGACTCTGCGACCGACCGAGCCATAACTCACTATTTCAACGGTATAGATTTCGGGCAAATGGTTGGCGCAAAGTTTGAACTTCCTTTTTGTCCAGATTTTGTGATGCCTCTATAATAAGTAAACCACATCTATTACCATTAGTGCCCTCATTTATCCTTCCTGGGTTTCAAGGCAACGACGTGGTTGGAGATGGGGGAAGGGAGGCGCGTACGGTAACATAGAAAACAAAATAACCCAAATAAAAAAGTTAAAAAAAAACAAAAAAAAAAAAACAAGTATTTGACGAGCCATCCTCTTAAGTAATCAAATTTACCAAATTTCCACCACTAACGATTACTACGATATTATCCCATTGACTACTATACACTCATAAACCCTTATCCTCGAGTGGCCCCCGGGTCTTGATAAGTGGTGACTCCTTTGTAAAAAAAAAAAAAAAAAAAAAGCTATACTTTCCTTTCATAATTGCAATATACATGTTTTCATGATTAAAAGGGGATTCCATAATTGTATAAATAACAGAAGCTTTATTATATATATATATATATATATATATATATATATATATATATTTAGTGGAAATGGTAATTAATAAAAACTGAAGAAAGTGCTCAATATTGTTGTAGAGCAAATATGCGTTTTATTTTTTTATTACCGTATCTTTCTGTTAAGTTACATTATTGTTTCAGCTACCCGGTCGCTTTTGGCCGTCTGAGGAAGCTACAGACGGCCAAAAAACGGTCGGGTAGCTGAAACAATGTAACTTAACAGAAAGATACGGTAATCTCTTCTCTTCTTCTCTTCTCTTCTCTTCTTCTCTATATAAATAAAATGAACTCATTTTTCCCGTCTGATTTTGACATTAATAGGATTAAAAATGAAGATATTTCATGCAAACATAATATGCACAAACGGCAGAACAATATCTGAGGTGTGTTATAGGCTTATTATTTCTCAAATTCCTCGATAATCTTAGATTTCTATACTTTTTCTGCTGAGAAGTCACGGCCAAAATCGGTTAAGATCAATGGAAGTGGTAAAATATTTTCTCTCTAATAAATTCCTCCTCCCCCTGCCACCACTTAACACCGTTTGGGGATGGTTCACAAGGAACAGTTGAGAAGAGAACACCGGTTTGGCTTCGTAATTCTTTCATGTGAAGTTATTTAAAATCACTAAACTATGCTGCAGTGCTCTGTGGCGTAGTGGTTAGCGTGCTGGACAATTCACATTATATTTTCACGTTCGCGCCGACCTACCGTAGTCGTTTTTTTTTTTTTTTTTTTTCCTAAACAACTGGAATGGACTTTTCTTGGTGGCCGAACTGTTAACGTTGCAGATGTTTTTTTTTTTTTTTTTTTCACACTTTATTTTCCTACCTTTACTCATGACTCCGGGTTTGATCCTTCCTACTTACCTACCATAACATTTTTTAAAACTCCCCCCCCCCGTCCCGGAAACAAACACTCGGGCAACGCCGGGTACTCCCGCTAGTAAAAAATAAAACGCGTATATATATATATATATATATATATATATATATATATATATAATATGCATGCATGCATGCATGAGGACAACTCTCAACCTATGTAGTCAAGTAATTTTTTATCTACAGACTTGAACTTTCTTAATATAGGGCATTAAGACATGTGGAAAAACGTTTTAATCGGTTTTCATTCGAAAAAAAATAGGGGCTGCTAATGAGTTAAAATTGGTACTTGGCGGGGTCATCAGATTTTTATGTACTTATCAACTGTTTGTGCGAATCGTTCACATGACAGCTTCCATATGTTAAGAATGAGTAGGTTTGAAAACACTTTTTTAAAGATCTTGGCAACCTGACCTAATAGTTATCGTACTTGACTATTATCAAGGTTTCGGTTTCGATCTTAGCTCGAGTATATTTTTTACTTACAAGAGGTGAACTGTTTAGAAAATACATAATACTCGCGTGTACATGTTTCAGTTTCTTTCCGTTTTTTTTTTTGTTGTTGTTTATTTGTTTTGTTTTTACTTCATTTTTTTAAAAGGAGTTTAACGTTACGTTTCTTACCGGGCAACGCCGGATAATCTGCTAGTAATGCGCTCGCGCGTGTGTGTCCCTGTTAGTACACTTTATTTGAAACGTAAATTTTTCCTAGTAGGTTTCCCTAGCTTTTATAAATAAACAAATCCCTCGACGCAACTCTACGAGAGTGAGGGCGAAACCGATCAGCTGGCCTCCAATTTTTTCTATACTTTTAATTCCCTTCATAATTGCAGCTGATCGGTTATATATCTATAATATAAAGCTGAACGTCTGTGTGTGTATCTGGTCACGAATAGGCTTCTATATGGTTGACTATTATAGAAAGCTGATCACATATAATGATAGAAGATGTATCGAGACACAGGAATGGCTATGTTTGATCTGGCATAATGATGATTCATTAAAATTGTGGGGTCTGCGTACGCGCCTGGTTCACAAAGTACGGAAATAAAAAAATAAAAAAATTAAAAAACAACGTTTACAAGTATTTTTGATATAGATGTACATAAGAATACTTTGATAAGTATGTTTTAACTTAAATAGGGATGGTATAATAAAATTGTGGGGGTCAGCGTTCGCGCCTGGCCTCTATAGAATGGAAATAGGCACAAACTTTAATAAAGACTTTTCATATCTATCTGCTATAAGTATACTTTGATAATTATGTTTCAGTTTGAAGAAATATGGTATAATAAAATTATGGGGTGTTCGTTCGCGCCTGACCTCCAAAGAATGGAAATATGTTACAAAGTTTGACAATGTTTTTTAATATAGATCCACAGAATATTGTGATAAGTGTTTCAGTGCTAACAGGTATGGTATAATAAATTTATGGGGTTTATCATCATATTTATGGGGTTTTTCATCATATTTTTCATTATATTTTTCCATTTTCTGTAGGCTGTTTCTGAATCCAGTCAACGACGGGTACTTTTGCTAGTATATATATGTATATATTGTGCGGCTAGACAAGAAACTACCTCCAGATCGAAACCCGATCGCCCAAATGACAGTCGGAGCCTCTAACCGTATACGGCTGTTGTTATGCGGACACTGAATTAACAATATTTTGACATTGTCCAAAGTACCTAAGCTCAATTTGTTTCCACAAAGAGCATCGCTTCATACGCTAATGGTAATCACTTTCCAAATGCTCAACCTAAGACAGGGAGCATTATATATAATATTATTATTATAATAAGCATTATATATATATATATATATATATATATATATATATATATATATATATATATATATATATATATATATATATATATATATATAGAGAGAGAGAGAGATAAACGTTCACATACCAACTAAGATAGATAAGATTGCTTTCACTCTATATACTAATAAAAAAGAGCATGAATCCATGTCAGCACTTATGCATTTTAGGACTGGGGAAACATTTTTTGTTTTCATTTTTGAAGAATTTCAAGGGGAGACAATTAAAAGTTGTTAAAGTTCCAAGTACTTGTCACATGACACTGAAATTAACAGGAAATATTAATGCTATATCAAGGATGGTTTATAACGAGTAAGATTTTTGTTTGGATGGGTGAATAATGCGTACAGAAATATGTCGGTATTTTGAAATGCAAAATGTTCATTGTAATAATTTTTATTTTTGCGCATGTGCAAATTCAATCATAGTTTGAAGTGCTTTAATTTTAAATCTTATCCATCGATAGTTCAAGCGGTAGGGAATGTAGCTGGAGCGCTAAAATGTTTCAGTTTCGATTCTAGCCGCAAACAAGTCATTTTTTTTTTATCTTTTGAAATCAGTAGTATATATTAGGTACAATTATAATATTCAGTAGCGAATTAGTTTTGTAATAATAAATACGAAATCTACATGAATTAAAATATATTTAAGCCTATTTTACGACCGGGCAATGCCGGGCGCCAATCGCTAGTTAATAATTAAGTAAAATATCTCAACATTCATTGAGTTAAAAAAAAAATTTAAACTTTTATAAAATAATTGTAATTTCGAAATAAGTTGCAACATTTTTTTTTTTTTTGTATTCATGTGAAAGAACGAATTCTTTTGAAAATGTATGACTTTTAAAAACGAAGTTTTAATGAACAGTTTTTCTCAAAAGAATTCTGAAATGAATAAATGAAACTGTATTACTTATTACAAAAAATAAATTTTACAAAATTAAATTTTGCTTTCACTCTATATACTCTCTCTCTCTCTCTCTCTCTCTATATATATATATATATATATATATATATATATATATATATATATATATTAATCATTAAATGTGATAAACTTTAAGAACTACTTTGTCTCCCCTTGGATTTTTAAAAATGTGAAAAAAAAAAAAAAAAAAAAAAAAACAGCAAACAAAAAACAATGTCCGTACTCGTTACATAAAGAAGATGTCATATTCTCAAAATTACGTAAATCGATCAAGTATTTTATTAAAAACTAAGAAAATCAAAATTACAACTTTTAGCGATTTTACTAATAGACTGCATTTCACCTCAACTCTAATTTTAGTTATCTCCTCATTTTTATTTCATCGGATTTAAAGATGGCCGCCGAAAACACTATCACTCCCTTGGTCATAAAACTTTATTTTCTTGAAAAAAAAAAAAAAAAATCTTGATCAAATTACGTGAATTTTGGAATATTTCATCTTCATTCCGCGACTGGTACATACTTCATACAAACTTTTCGGTGCTAATGCACTTACTGATCCGCGCTATTTTTTTTTAAAATCGTATTTCCAAGTTTAATTAAAGTTTTATGATATGTTTTTTTTATTCACTTGTAAGGTTAAAGTACAGAATAGGTACAAAGCACCCTCCCCTCTCCATGTTAAGAATGGCTTTTTAAATAATAACGTTATTATTTCAGCACGGATCAACTTTTCTTTACATATAACTTCCGCCGTAAGTGCCAATCTAAATATGCAGCAAAGCTCTTTCAAACCTAAAATGCACAAGTACACCATATCTCCCAGACTCTGTGTTCTCTTTGTTTTTAGCGTTAATAAATGCCTATCCTAAATAGAGGAAAGGGACGCCTCAATTAATCCCTAACGATTGGCCCAGAGGAATGCCACTATGTTCCCGTAAAGGTTCCTGATAACAATGAGTGTGTATTATAGTTAAAATAACATTGATGCATTGTGTCTCTTTTCTAGGACAGTATCTTCTCTGGGCACAGTACTGGACGTTCGTCTATAATTTTTTAAGACAAGCTAGAAATGATCTTTTAATCGGGGATCGGAGGTATTGGAATGAAACATTAGTAAAAGTATGAGTTCGTATGTTTAAAAATGGCCGCCGAAAAAGCAATCATCTGAATATTATACTGAATATTATAAGAGTTTGATTTATTTTAAAGTTGTATTTTATCACTTTATAATTCATATATATAATAGCGATATCCCTTATTTCTTTGTGGCCATGTTAAATTAGAAAGTGGTTTTGAAGCATAGCATATAGAAGGTTATTTGGTGCTTATTAAGAAAATCGATAAATCGATCTTTTTAAGTATGTGCTTTTAAGTAAAACAAGTCAAGCATGCATGGTCCCCCGTGAGTGCACAATGAATGAGGCATAAAAAAAAATGACTAAGTTCAGCATTTAGCTTCAAAAGTCCCCAGGGGACGTCAAATCCTGGCGAAAATTAACAAACGGAGCAGTTTTAGACCTAAACATATGTAAATTTGAGTTCTGCAACATACAAAAAAAAAAAAAAAAAAAAAAAATTACAAAGTCCATCACCCCCCCACCATTTAGCCTCAAAAGTCCCCAAGTCCTTAACATATTTAAATTTGCATTCAGCACCATGCAAAACTGCTAAATAGACATACACAGAAAATTTTGGACAAATATGATAAAATAGTCCCAAAAATGGAGTGTTTTTATTAGCCCTAAAAGAGCCCCTGGCACACCAAAGAGTTATCGCGAAGTATAGACAAACAAAATTATATAGAAATCAGTTAGTTACAACTTTTTAGAAAGTTTTATAAAAATCCAAGACATAAATTCTTTTTAATAAGCAAAAAAGTGTCAATTTTAACTCGAAAGGCAGTCCTAGGTGGGAGGCAACCGGAGTTTTCCCGGAAAATCCGTTTTGTTACTTTTTTACTCATATCTTGTTTGATGTTTGTACAAAATTAAAAAAAAATTCCAAGGCGTAGTTATTGAGAAAAGTGCGGACAGACGAACGGACAATAGTGAATTTACAGGTCCACCCTCCTTTTTTCAGGGGATCAACAACAGTACTTACTTAATTGTCAACATTGTAGGAGGGGTAATGCAACAAGACGGACTGCAGTTACCTCCCCTGTTTATTTTGTTTATTGTTTAAGTATAACTTGCAATCTACTCGATAAATATTTTCATTAATAATTAATTTTTTTACTGTATCATTTTTCGTCATTATTTGATATGTTACTAATTTCGACGTGACAATTGGATACCTCGGGCTTAAATTGAAATGCAGCATTTCTATTTTCGTTCTTCATTCCAAAGAAGCTCTGAATAATTTTGAAGTATCTAGCGTAGTAATGAACATTAACAAATTCTTTGGCGTTAATCAACAGTCTTTTGAATTTTGCTCGTGATCACGTTCGACTGCAGCATCTTATTGCAGACACTTATTTTTAAAAAATAATTAGAATTAAACTTGAATGGTAAGGACATAGTTGTAAGCACGTCAATACTAACACCGCCTGATAATTTAATAAATCGAAAGTACTTGCGAGATAAAGGGAATTGGAAAAAAATGATAAGATAAGTAGGGTTTGTATTACTGTAGACATAGATTCGAAAAAGTTGTCAAAAAAAAACAAATATATAACAAATAAATGTTATGAAGGGCAAGATAAGTTACTTTTCTACCTAACTGGCTATATTTTTCGTGTTTTTATTCAATGTAACATGTTTATTCAGCTCGAAAAGCATACAGAGTTTACCGATGTATTAGAAAATTCAAAATGGCGCCCGACTCTCTCTTTAACACGGTAAGTTCAGGAAAAGATGTTATAAATAATAAACTAGACAAAATACTGTTAGAAATTCGCTCAATATATGTTACCGTGACATAAGTTGACATATATTCGGTGTTTTTTAATATTATTTTGTCTAGTTTATTATTTATAATAACTTTTCCCAAACTTACCATGTTAAAGAGTGTCGGGCGCCATTTGGAATTTTCCAACACATCGTAAACACGGTATGTTTTTCGAGCTGAATAAACATGTTACATTGAATAAAAGCACGAAAAATGTGTCCAGTTTGGTAGAAAAGTAACTTATCTTACCTTTGATAACATTTATTTGTTATGTATTTGTTTTTTGACAACTTTTTCGAATCTATGTGTACAGTAATACAAACCCGAAATTTTTATGCACCAATTTGACCGACATATTTAATAGACTATTTCAGAAAATTGAAAAAAAAAGTTTCATCAAGCAAAAATATCCATCGTTATTTAATAACATTTGCCTAAATATACATTAGATTTTATATGATTAATCGGAATTGGGAAAATCGGAATCAAAATTTTTGGGTTTTCATCATTTTGCTAAGGAGTCAAAATTGAAAATTTGGTACTTGGAGAGGGATCATCGGATTTTTATGTTTGTCAACTGTTTTATAACTGCGAAAATCGTTCATATGACATTTCTTTATGTAAAGAATAAGTAGGTTTGAAGACATTTATTTAAAGCTGGCCTAATGGTTATCGTACTGGACTCGCTGTCTTTAGGTTTTGGTTTCGATACCAGTTCGAGTATTTTTTTTTTTTTTTTACTAAGAAGAAGTGAACTGTTAAGAACTTGTATTACTCGCATGAACACGTCTTAGTTTCTTTCTGTTTTTTTCTTTTTTACTTTTTTTTTTTTTTTTTTTTAAGAATTTAACGTTACGTTTAATATCGGGCAATGCCGGGTACATCAGCTAGTAAAAGAAATAACAAGAGTGCGCAAGTACTTGAACAAGAGAACATCTATTTTAATAAACCTTATGCGTTATGATCACCCATCGGTACCATCGGTTTCACGGAAACTATCGAAACCCTTTGGTATTTTTAACCGGTTAAAGATAACAAATGTGATCGCTGTAATGATAGCGTGACCTACTTTGCCAATTTTCTATTTGTTGAGAAAAAGAATAGTTCAAGCTTTAACTAAAAAGAGGAGTCTGCTTATGAAACGTCGCATTTGACATCTTTAACCCGAGGCTTGAGTTTTCAGTGTTTCTGTGAAATCTATGGCCGATCATAATAATGTATAATGTCAATTAACATAATGCATATCGCCCATGTATGGAATATTGTTGTTACATTTAGGCTGGTGCATATGCTACTAGTTTCTCACTCGTGGACAGGGTTTAAAAGAGAGTCGCCAACTTGATAGGTCCTAGACTGTCATCTAGGCTTCAACCTCTGTCCCATCGACGAAATGTTGCATCCTTCTGCCTATTTTACAAGTATTTTAATAGTAGACCCCTCGACGTAAATACCCCCGAAAAACCCGACAAGCAGCAAAGTCCCACCCTCTACAGTAGCGATCTCCAGATGTAAGAAAGCCTTCTTCTCTAATAGTTTCTTCCCCAGAACTGCTAGATTGTGGAACACACTTCCGGGTTCACGCTTCTTCAAGTGTACTGACATGCAGAAGTTCAAATGTAATGTAAACAGACATCTTGCTGCTCAACTCCCTACATAGTACCCCATGCAACTTATGTCCCTGATAGTAGCCCTCTACATCAAAGTGGCACTGCCTTGTTTGAGATGAAAATGTAATAATAAAAAAATAGCCGCTCTAGTAATGTGCAGTGCGTGCACACGCATTTGACCTACTTCTGTTAATCTTGTCTAAACATGAGTCGGGTGACGGTTAGACTGTACCAAATGCAGAATAAACGCCAGTGTGGAACGCATCGCGGAATAATAGACGGCTATCTGAGTTTATGTGGAGGGAGAAATAGAAATGAGTCGATCGTTTTTATGCAAATTCTTAATTGTATGAATGGAATCCACCTTTTTGAATGAGTAATAGCATTTTTTTTTTTTTTTTTTTACTACTACAAGTCATATTTTGTCTGTTTTGTTGGTGGGGGTAATTTGGTCTACCGAAGTTCTACTAAATAGTAAAGTTTTAAACACTAAATTAGAAATAGCCATAAAACAAAAGTTAATGAGTTATTTTCTTTATATTTCTAAAAATTATGTAATATCTTAGTGTATGCCCTCAGTCAAAAGTGTTAAAAAATATTATGCTTCTCCAGTGTTCAAATTTTTATTCATATAAAATGAAAAACATTATGTTAGCAATTTTTCTTGTATAAATTATCGTTTCTGATGTGTAACCGGTGAGTGTGTGTAATATATATATATATATATATATATATATATATATATACACTCTTATAAATTCGTTTTTCTTTTGTGTGTATCGATATTCATATTAAAACCCCTCTTTTGTATTTATTTAAAAAGAAAATACAATTTTCTTATATATGGGTTTTGGAATTGCATTCACTACCAAACGATCTAGCTAATTTGCATATTCTTTTAAACATTCATTTTAATTAATTCCCTATTAGTTGCTTCGGTTTTTTAATGGGATAATCATCTTTAGTTAACTATTACGTGTAATTATATTCATGCATATATTCTACATGATTTATACTTGCATAATATTTGCGTAAAATGTTTATAGTAAACACAAAATTGTTTCAATATATATTTATGTATGCGTATATATTTTTGTTTAACAAATTTTGCCTACCAAACTCCTCCTAGAGTTTTTTGGTCTACAGACATGAAACTTCATATATAAGGTATTTGAATCCATACAAAACTTTATATTTGGGTTTTAGCCCGGAAAAATTGGTGCAAAAGTGTGAACATTAAAAAAAAAAATGAAATTTGCCAGGTGAAGGTCGAACGCCGGCATTACGAAGGCATAATGTAGTAGGTTTTGGTTCATGTTTTAATTTTTAGCCTTGCAGTAAACATGTTTTCATAGCCCAGTCATTGACGGCAGAGGTAAAAAAAATCGTGACCTGAACGTTTTGGTTTCGATTCTCGGTGGTGGCGCATGAATGTTTGTTTTATTATATACTTTTTAAATCATTACTATATATTGCATCCAATCTATCCATCTATCTATCAATATATCTATCAAAATGAAAATGTCTGTCTGTCTTTTCTCTATGGTTGTTAAGGAAGACTATTATGCAGAAAGGCATTAATTTAGATATTCACACTTTTTAATCTATACATATGCACATAACCTTATGAACACTACATAGGGTCCGAGCAAAGCCGGGCGGAACTGCTAGTATATATATATATATATATATATATATATATATATATATATATGGGGGGTTTATTATTTCAACCTTGGGTGTATTTAATTAAATTATTACAAGTTGTTTCTATAGAGGGGATAAACAAATTATCCAGTCTATGTCGTCAGAGGATTTAAGCCAAAAATTAATTTTAAGAAAAGATTTTTGATTGCATATGGGTGTTAAAAACCAAGGGGGGAGAATTGGATAAAGAGTGGAAGGAGAGAGAAAAAAGAGGATGGGGAAAAATAAATATATCTCTATATAAATATAATGAACTCATTTTTCCCGTCGGATTTTGACCTTAATAGGATTAAAAATCAAGATATTTCATGCAAATATAATATGCACAAACGGCAGAACAATATCTGAGGTGTGTTATAGGCTTATTATTTCTCAAATTCCTCGATAATCTTAGATTTCTATACTTTTTCTGCTGAGAAGTCACGGCCAAAATCGGTTAAGATCAATGGAAGTGGTAAAATATTTTCTCTCTAATAAATTCCTCTCCCCCTGCCACCACTTAACACCGTTTGGGGATCGTTCACAAGGAACAATTGAGAAGAGAACACCGGTTTGGCTTCGTAGTTCTTTCATGTGAAGTTATTTAAAATCACTAAACTAAGCTGCAGTGCTCTGTGGCGTGCTGGACAATTCACATTATATTTTCACGTTCGCTCCGACCTACCGTAGTCGTTTTTTTTTTTTTTTTTTTTTTTTTTCCTAAACAACTGCAATGGATTTTCTTGGTGGCCGAACTGTTAACGTTGCAGATGTTTTTTTTTGTTTTTTTTCACACTTTATTTTCCTACTTTTACTCATGACTCCGGGTTTGATCCTTCCTAGTTACCTACCATAAAATTGTTTAAAACTCCCCCCCGTCCCGGAAACAAACACTCGGGCAACGCCGGGTATCCCAGCTAGTATTTAAATAAATTAAATTAAAATTAGTATTAAAAAACAAGAGAAGGAAAGAAAGGAGATTGAAGATGTCAAGAAGAAGTTGTTTCTTGTAAAAGAATTAAAAAAAAAGAGAAAATATGACAAAATAGGAAGAGGAGATAGAAAGAGATAAATAACGGCAGTGTACGTTCCGGCGTCTCATGAAAAGGAAAACAGGTAAGGGTTACCAAAATTACATGCTTCCCCATTTGTTTATCTTCTATTGTTTTTGTTAGTTTTAAAACTAAAACTAACAAAAACAATAGAAAACAAACAAATAAATTAAATAAACATAAATATACATACACGATCAAATACATATGTATGTATGTATATATGTATATATATGTGGATATATGTATGTACGCATATATATATTTATATATAAACTAACAATAATAAATAAATAAATAAAAACACTAACCTAGCTTTAAAACACATCCTTTGTCCGATAAAATGCATGCCCATTGGCTGATAGGAAGGGGCGAAGTAGATACTAGAAAGCTGATTGGCTAACTAAATCCTGAATAGAAGAGGACCATATAAAAAAGATAAACAACCACAGAATTCGCGCATTAAGTGTAGCTTAATCGCCATATATATTTCATAAATATATTTTATATGTTATATATATATGTAATATATCAATATATATGTTATATATATTTGTTATATACATATGTGTTATATATATATGTGTTATATATATGTTATATATATGTTATATATATATATGTTATATATATATATGTTATATATATATATGTTATATATATATATGTTATATATATATATGTTATATATATATATGTTATATATGTTATATATATATGTTATATATATATATATATGTTATATATATATGTTATATATATATATATGTTATATATATATATATGTTATATATATATATGTTATATATATATATATGTTATATATATATATATATATGTTATATATATATATATATATGTTATATATATATATATATATATGTTATATATATATATATATGTTATATATATATATATATGTTATATATATATATATATGTTATATATATATATATATGTTATATATATATATATGTTATATATATATATATGTTATATATATATATATGTTATATATATATATATGTTATATATATATGTTATATATATATGTTATATATATATATATATATGTTATATATATA
>NC_136499.1:97494749-97502249 GCF_053919585.1 Euprymna scolopes | reverse complement strand
CATAAGTTATATATATGTCATATATAAACATATGTTATATATATATGTCATATATAAACATATGTTATATATATATGTAATATATAAATATATGTTATATATATGTAATATATAAATATATGTTATATATATGTAATATATAAATATATGTTATATATATGTAATATATAAATATATGTTATATATATGTAATATATAAATATATGTTATATATATGTAATATATAAATATGTTATATATATGTAATATATAAATATGTTATATATAATATATAAATTTATTTTATATATATATGTAATATATAAATATATTTTATATATATATGTAATATATACATATATTTTATATATATATGTAATATATAAATATATGTTATATATATGTAATATATAAATATATGTTATATATATGTAATATATAAATATATGTTATATATATGTAATATATAAATATATGTTATATATATGTAATATATAAATATATGTTATATATATGTAATATATAAATATATGTTATATATATGTAATATATAAATATATGTTATATATATATATATATGTAATATATAAATATATATATATATATATATATGTAATATATAAATATATTTTATATATATATGTAATATATAAATATATTTTATATATATATGTAATATATAAATATATTTTATATATATATGTAATATATAAATATGTTATATATATGTAATATATAAATATGTTATATATATGTAATATATAAATATGTTATATATATATGTAATATATAAATATATGTTATTTATATATATGTAATATATAAATATATGTTATTTATATATATGTAATATATAAATATATGTTATTTATATATATGTAATATATAAATATGTTATATATATATGTAATATATAAATATGTTATATATATATGTAATATATAAATATGTTATATATATATGTAATATATAAATATGTTATATATATATGTAATATATAAATATGTTATATATATATGTAATATATAAATATGTTATATATATATGTAATATATAAATATGTTATATATATATGTAATATATAAATATGTTATATATATATGTAATATATAAATATGTTATATATATATGTAATATATAAATATGTTATATATATATATGTAATATATAAATATGTTATATATATATGTAATATATAAATATGTTATATATATATGTAATATATAAATATATGTTATATATATATGTAATATATAAATATATGTTATAAATATATGTTATATATATGTAATATATAAATATATGTTATATATATGTAATATATAAACATATGTAATATATAAACATATGTTATATATATGTAATATATAAATATATGTTATATATATATGTAATATATAAATATATGTTATATATATATGTAATATATAAATATATGTTATATATATATGTAATATATAAATATATGTTATATATATATGTAATATATAAATATATGTTATATATATGTAAAATATAAATATATGTTATATATATGTAATATATAAATATATGTTATATATATGTAATATATAAATACATATTATATATATGTAATATATAAATACATATTATATATATGTAATATATAAATACATATTTATATATGTAATATATAAATACATATTTATATATGTAATATATAAATACATATTTATATATGTAATATATAAATACATATTTATATATGTAATATATAAATACATATTATATATGTAATATATAAATACATATTATATATGTAATATATAAGTAAATATTATATATGTAATATATAAATACATATTATATAGTTAATATATAAATACATATTATATATATTTAATATATAAATATATATGTTATATATAATACATATTATATATGTAATATATAAATACATATTATATATATTTAATATATAAATATATATGTTATATATATTTAATATATAAATATATATGTTATGTATAAATATATATGTTATATATATGTAATATATAAATATATATATTATATATATGTAATATATAAATATATATATTATATATATGTAATATATAAATATATATGTTATATATATGTAATATATAAATATATATGTTATATATATGTAATATATAAATATATATGTTATATATATGTAATATATAAATATATATGTTATATATATGTAATATATAAATATATATGTTATATATATGTAATATATAAATATATATGTTATATATATGTAATATATAAATATATATGTTATATATATGTAATATATAAATATATATGTTATATATATGTAATATATAAATATATATGTTATATATATGTAATATATAAATATATATGTTATATATATGTAATATATAAATATATATGTTATATATATGTAATATATAAATATATATGTTATATATATGTAATATATAAATATATATGTTATATATATGTAATATATAAATATATATGTAATATATAAATATATATGTTATATATATGTAATATATAAATATATATGTTATATATATGTAATATATACATATATATGTTATATGTTATATATATGTTATATGTTATATATATGTAATATATACATATATATGTTATATATATGTAATATATGAATATATATGTAAAATAAATAAATATGTATATGTAATATATATATATATTGTATATATAAATATATTGTATATATAATATATAAATATATTGTATATATAATATATAAATATATATATGTTGTATATATAATATATAAATATATATATGTTGTATATATAATATATAAATATATATATGTTGTATATATATATATAAATATATATATGTTGTATATATAATATATAAATATATATATGTTGTATATATAATATATAAATATATATATGTTGTATATATAAATATATATATATGTTGTATATATAAAATATATATATATGTTGTATATATAAATATATATATATATGTTGTATATATAAATATATATATATATGTTGTATATATAAATATATATATATATGTTGTATATATAATATATAAATATTATATATGTTATATATATAATATATAAATATATATATATGTTATATATATAATATATAAATATATATATATGTTATATATATAATATATAAATATATATATATATGTTATATATATAATATATAAATATATATATATATGTTATATATATAATATATAAATATATATATACATGTTATATATAAATATATATATACATGTTATATATAAATATATATATACATGTTATATATATAATATATAAATATATATATACATGTTATATATATAATATATAAATATATATATACATGTTATATATATAATATATAAATATATATATACATGTTATATATATAATATATAAATATATATATACATGTTATATATATAATATATAAATATATATATACATGTTATATATATAATATATAAATATTATATATACATGTTATATATATAATATATAAATATATATATACATGTTATATATATAATATATAATATATATATACATGTTATATATATAATATATAAATATATATATACATGTTATATATATAATATATAAATATATATTACATGTTATATATATAATATCTAAATATATATATACATGTTATATATATAATATCTAAATATATATATACATGTTATATATATAATATCTAAATATATATATACATGTTATATATATAATATATAAATATATATATACATGTTATATATATAATATATAAATATATATATACATGTTATATATATAATATATAAATATATATATACATGTTATATATATAATATATAAATATATATATATACATGTTATATATATAATATATAAATATATATATATACATGTTATATATATAATATATAAATATATATATATACATGTTATATATATAATATATAAATATATATATATACATGTTATATATATAATATATAAATATATATATATACATGTTATATATATAATATATAAATATATATATATACATGTTATATATATAATATATAAATATATATATATACATGTATATATATAATATATAAATATATATATATACATGTTATATATATAATATATAAATATATATATATACATGTTATATATAATATATAAATATATATACATGTTATATATATAATATATAAATATATATATATACATGTTATATATATAATATATAAATATATATATATACATGTTATATATATAATATATAAATATATATATATACATGTTATATATATAATATATAAATATATATACATGTTATATATATAATATATAAATATATATATATACATGTTATATATATAATATATAAATATATATATATACATGTTATATATATATAATATAAATATATATATACATGTTATATATTAATATATAAATATGTATATACATGTTATATATATAATATATAAATATGTATATACATGTTATATATATAATATATAAATATGTATATACATGTTATATATATAATATATAAATATATATACATGTTATATATATAATATATAAATATATATACATGTTATATATATAATATATAAATATATATATGTTTATATATGTAATAAATATGCATATTTTATATATATTATATATATATATGTTATATATATGTGTTACATGTTATACAAGAATAAAAAAGCATTGGAAATGCAAAAGGATATAGGGATGGTATGTCAAAAAGTATACAAACAAGATAGCTATGAATGGCTAGGCACATGGAAATAGAAGTGCATCCAAAGTATAGCCCTAAAGCGTTTCTCCAATCTTCATTCCGTGCCATCATTACAGTTGTAAAAAGCTATAGGGCTATACTTTGGATGCAATTCTATTTCCATGTGCCTAGCCATTCATAGCTATCTTGTCTGTATACTTTTGGGCATACCATCCCTATATCCTTTTGCATTTCCAATGCTTTTTTATTCTTGTTAATTAGTATTCTTACTTACAGTCTTATTTTTTAACTTACATTCATGATAGTATTGTTTTTTTTAGGAGGCGCCTCCATTGGTAGCAGGTCGCTTCCTGCTGGGTTTTAGGTCTTTGGGTTTTGGGCCTTAGGATTTGCCTCTTGGTCCTCCATCGGTTCTATATTACATAGAGAGTGCTACCGCCTCTCTGATAAAACAGTTAGAGTATTATAAAGTTCTAAAATTTTCATACCTTCACTATTAAATTTTTCTTGACTTTCTTGCAGTTTCTTTTGCGATTAATTTAACTTATTTCCTTTGGCGTTTGGTGAGTTCTTAGAAGAACTGGTCTGATCTACTTTTCTTAGCGAGCGAAGAGATTCAGCTGCATTTAACAATGGTTGCTATAGTCTATTTTTGCGCATGCGTCAGAATTTCAAGTTTCCTCCTTATTTTTCAATAGTTTGACAGTAGTCATGTGTCTTTCTGCCAAGACCGACAGGACGCCAGTGTTAGCCGTGATCGTCTAGAGGTTAGGACCCCACGTTGTGGCCGTGCTAACTTGGGTTCGAATCCTGGTCACAGCATTGACATCTTGTACATATTTTACAGTCCAAAATCTGAAGAATTATTTGTTTTTATAACATTGTTTTCTGACGACGTACTTGCTGATAGGTTACTCTTATAACAATTTTGATCAATTGAGATAAAGATTTCCTGGTTTCATTAACGCTGGTGGGTTACTATTTAAAGAAAAAACCTTAACGTTCACCTCAAATATTCAGCGTCCAAGAAATATAGGCCACTGGCAAACTGGAACGTCTGTGAGCATCCGGTGTATTATTTGGAGCTGTCCCTTTTGAGAGAAGTTCCGTGTTCAAAGTGGTCTGTCTACATTGGGTATATAGTGTTTAAAACTTGTTATTACACGTAATCTTATTTAATTATGGAGTTAGCTAAAAAGCGATGGGTCACTGCACTTCTCCGTGTAAAGAGCAGTCGATTGATGCTTGAACTGTTGTCAGAGACCGTTCGTACACCGAGATAAATCGTCTCAAGAGAAAGAAGAAAGAAGAATAAAGAAGAAAAAAAACAATTGGCCATTTTTGTACCCTTTTTTTTTACTCTCTTTTGACATTTTAACCGACGTTCTGACACTTGCTGGATTCGTAAGACACTTCTCTGTAAGAATATGTGCCATTTGAAACTTATCAGTTGATTTTAGTTGAGATTTGGATAGTTTTGTTTTGGAGGCGTATATAGGCGTGTACGGGCCATCCCTATATAGAGAGTGCTACCGCCTCTCTGATATATGTGTTATATATATATGTTATATATATATATATTATATATATATGTTATATACACATATATGTTATATATACATATATGTTATATGTATATATGATCTATGTATATATGTTATATATATGTTTGTATATGTTATATATATATATGTTGTATATGTTATATATATATGTTGTATATATATATATGTTGTATATATATATGTTGTATATATGTTATATATATATGTTATATATATGTAATATATATATATAATGTATATATATATGGTATATATATGTAATATATATATGGTATATATATGTAATATATATGGTATATATATGTAATATATATATGGTATATATATGTAATATATATATGGTATATATATGTAATATATATATGGTATATATATGTAATATATATATGGTATATATATGTAATATATATATGGTATATATATGTAATATATATATGGTATATATATGTAATATATATATGGTATATATATATGTAATATATATATATGGTATATATATATGTAATATATATATATGGTATATATATATGTAATATATATATATGGTATATATATATGTAATATATATATATGGTATATAATATGTAATATATATATATGGTATATATATGTAATATATATATATGGTATATATATGTAATATATATATATGGTATATATATGTAATATATATATATGGTATATATATGTAATATATATATATGGTATATATATGTAATATATATATATGGTATATATATGTAATATATATATATGGTATATATATGTAATATATATATATGGTATATATATGTAATATATATATATGGTATATATATGTAATATATATATATGGTATATATATGTAATATATATATATGGTATATATATGTAATATATATATATGGTATATATATGTAATATATATATATGGTATATATATGTAATATATATATATGGTATATATATGTAATATATATATATGGTATATATATGTAATATATATATAGGTATATATATGTAATATATATATATGGTATATATATGTAATATATATATATGGTATATATATGTAATATATATATATGGTATATATATGTAATATATATATATGGTATATATATGTAATATATATATATATGGTATATATATGTAATATATATATATATGGTATATATATGTAATATATATATATGGTATATATATGTAATATATATATATGGTATATATATGTA
>NC_136499.1:97474980-97494649 GCF_053919585.1 Euprymna scolopes | reverse complement strand
TATATATATGGAATATATATATATGTAATATATATGTAATATATATATATGGAATATATATATATGTAATATATATATATGGAATATATATATATGTAATATATATATATGGAATATATATATATGTAATATATATATATGTAATATATATATATGTAATATATATATATGTAATATATATATGGAATATATATATATGGAATATATATATATATATGGAATATATATATGTAATATATATATATGTAATATATATATGAAATATATATATGAAATATATATATGTAATATATATATGTAATATATATATGTAATATATATATATGTAATATATATATGTAATATATATATGTAATATATGTAATATATGTAATATATATATATGTAATATATGTAATATATATATGTAATATATATATATGTAATATATATATATGTGTGTATATAGATATATATATATATAGATATGTTATGTATATATATATGTATATATATATATGTGTGTATATATATGTGTGTATATGTGTGTATATATGTGTATATGTATATATATGTGTGTATATATATGTTGTGTGTATATATATGTGTGTGTATATATGTGTGTATATATGTGTATATATATGTGTGTGTGTGTATATATGTGTATATATATGTGTGTGTATATATATGTGTATATATATATATGTGTGTGTATATATATATATGTAATGTATATATATATGTAATGTATATATATATGTAATGTATATATATATATATGTAATGTATATATATATGTAATGTATATATATATATATATGTAATGTATATATATATGTAATGTATATATATATATGTATTGTATATATATGTAATGTATTGTATATATATGTAATGCATATATATATATGTAATGTATATATATATATGTAATGTATATATATATGTATTGTATATATATGTAATGTATATAGATATATGTATGTATATAGATATATGTAATGTATATAGATATATGTAATGTATATAGATATATGTAATGTATATAGATATATATAATGTATATAGATATATATAATGTATATAGATATATATAATGTATATAGATATATATATATAATGTAGATATATATATATATGTAGATATATATATGTAATGTATATATATATGTAATGTATATAGATATATATGTAATGTATATACATATTTATGTAATGTATATATATATTTATGTAATGTGTATATATATATGTAATGTATATATATATAAAATGTATATATGTATATGTAATGTATATATGTATATGTAATGTATATATGTATATGTAATGTATATATGTATATGTAATGTATATGTAATGTATATATATACATATGTAATGTATATATATTTAATGTATATATATAGAAATAAATGTTATATACATATATGTTATATATATGTAATACATGAATAAGTATTTTATATATATATAAGCAATATAGAAATATGGACATATGTTATATTTATATATGTAATATATAAATATATATGTATGTTATATATCTATGTAATATATATATATATTTGTTATATATAAATATACTTATTATATATAAATATATTTGTTATATATAAATATATTTGTTATATATAAATATATTTGTTATATATAAATATATTTGTTATATATAAATATATTTATGTTATATATAAATATATATGTAATATATAAATATATACATGTTATATAAATATATATGTTATATATAAATATATATGTATGCTATATATATATGTTATATATAAATATATATGTATGCTATATATATATGTAATATAAAAATATATATGTATGTTATATATATGTAATATATGAATATGTATGTTATATATATGTAATATATAAATATATATGTATGTTATATATATGTAATATATAAATATATATAAATGTAATATATAAATGTTATATGTATATATATAATATATCAATATGTTTTATATATATAATATATCAATATGTTGTATATATATGTAATATATAAATATGTTATATATATATGTAATATATAAATATGTTATATATATATGGAATATATAAATATGTTATATATATATGGAATATATAAATATGTTATATATATGGAATATATAAATATGTTATATATGGAATATATAAATGTTAATTATATGGAATATATAAATGTTATATATATGTATTATATAAATATGTTATATATATGTAATATATAAATATGTTATATATATGTAATATATAATTATGGTGTATATATGTAATATATAAATATGTTATATATATTTAATATATAAATATGTTATATATATGTAATATATAAATGTTATGTATATGTAATATATAAATGTTATATATATGTAATATATAAATGTTATATATATGTAATATATAAATGTTATATATATGTAATATATAAATATTTTATATATATGTATTATATAAATATTTTATATATATGTAATATATAAATATTTTATATATATGTAATATATAAATATTTTATATATATGTAATATATAAATATTTTATATATATGTAATATATAAATATTTTATATATATGTAATATATAAATATGTTATATATATGTAATATATAAATATGTTATATATATGTAATATATAAATATGTTATATATATGTAATATATAAATATGTTATATATATGTAATATATAAATATGTTATATATATGTAATATATAAATATGTTATATATATGTAATATATAAATACATATGGTATATATATGTCAATATATAATATATATGGTATATATATGTCATATATAAACATATATGGTATATATATTTAATATATAAACATATATGGTATATATATTTCATATATAAACATATATGGTATATATATTTCATATATAAACATATATGGTATATATATGTCATATATAAATATATATGGTATATATATGTCATATATAAATATATATGGTATATATATGTCATATATAAATATATATGGTATATATATGTCATATATAAATATATATGGTATATATATGTCATATATAAATATATATGGTATATATATCTCATATATAAATATATATGGTATATATATCTCATATATAAATATATATGGTATATATATGTCATATATAAATATATATGGTATATATATCTCATATATAAATATATATGGTATATATATCTCATATATAAATATATATGGTATATATATCTCATATATAAATATATATGGTATATATATCTCATATATAAATATATATGGTATATATATCTCATATATAAATATATAATGGTATATATATCTCATATATAAATATATATGGTATATATATATCTCATATATAAATATATATGGTATATATATATGTCATATATAAATATATATGGTATATATATATGTCATATATATGGTATATATATATGTCATATATATGGTATATATATATGTCATATATAAATATATATGGTATATATATATGTCATATATAAATATATATGGTATATATATATGTCATATATAAATATATATGGTATATATATATGTCATATATAAATATATATGGTATATATATATGTCATATATAAATATATATGGTATATATATGTCATATATAAATATATATGGTATATATATATGTCATATATAAATATATATGGTATATACAGTGATGATCATATTTATTGGCACGGTAAAATAAAAGTTAAATTTTGTCTAATAAATTCTAAAAAAGGGATTAAATTAAAGAAAATAACAAAGTATATTATGTATTTCTAACTGGCCTTTCCGATGCAGCAATCGGATTTTAGAAAAAATAAATAACAAAGGAACAACAAACATAATTGCAAAAAACCCTTGTTCAAAATTATTGGCACGATTTATTTAATAATCAATTGTATAGCCTTTGGCCTTGATTACCTTCCTCAGTCGCTTTTCATAGTTTACAACCAAGTTGTTGCACTCTTCAGTAGTAATTTTAGCCCACTCTTCCTGACAATAATCCTCCAATTGAATAAGATTCTTAGGCTTCCTTTGCATTACCCTCAATTTTAATGTTCTCCATAAATTTTCAATTGGATTAAGGTCTGGGCTTTGTGATGGCCACTCCAAAACATTAATATGATTGTCCTCAAGCCATTTCTTAGTCAGTTTAGCCGAATGCTTTGGGTCATTATCTTGCATGAACCACCAACGACGACCAAGTGAGAGCTCTTTAGCAGAGTCTTTCAGGTTTTCATCCAATATTTTAACATAATCTTCCTTTTTTATGCTACCTGTGACCTTAACAAGTCGCCCTGGTCCAGAGGCAGCAAAGGATCCCCAAAACATCAAACTGCCTCCACCGTGCTTCACTGTGGGTATGGTGTTCTTAGGCAGGAAAGCTTCGCCAGATTTTCTGTAAATATAAGACACTTTATTATGGCCAAATAACTCTATTTTCGTTTCGTCAGTCCATAGAACACGTTTCCAGAATGCAACATCTTTATCAATATGACGTTTTGCAAAGGCTAGCCTTGCTTTCAGGTGCATAGGCTTCAATCAATAAGGGAGTCTTTCTCGGACGACATGCTTTTAAACCAGCTCTCTTCAAAACTCTACCAACTGTATGTCGAGATACATTCACTCCAGAGGTGCTCTGTTCATCAACAATCTCCCCAACAGAGATCCTTGGGTTTTGTTTTACTTGTCGAACAATTTTCCGTTCATCTCTTGGGGAAAGAATCCTTTTTCTCCCTCTACCCTCTAAACTCATAACGTGGCCTTGCGATTTGAACTTGTTTATTATGGCTCTAACAGTGGATTTGGGAAGGTTTAGCTTCTTTGAAATCTTATCATAGCCCTCCCCATTGGTATGGCATGCTACAACAAGCTTCCTGGCGTCTTCGCTGTGTTCCTTAGTTTTAACCATGGCGATTGAAAATTATAATTTAGTCACTTATAATAGTTTAAATAAATCGCTATCTAAAAATTATCTGAAAAAAATTATTCACTGAATTAGCGTTAAACAAGCATAATATGGCTATAAAAAAGTTCAGAAAGCACGTAAACCTGAAATTGATTGATATTATACTGATACTAAAAGAAAAACAAAGCCGTGCCAATAATTTTGAACAAGGGTTTTTTGCAATTATGTTTGTTGTTCCTTTGTTATTTATTTTTTCTAAAATCCGATTGCTGCATCGGAAAGGCCAGTTAAAAATACATAATATACTTTATTTTCTTTAATTTAATCCTTTTTTTAGAATTTATAAGACAAAATTTAACTTTTATTTTACCGTGCCAATAAATATGATCATCACTGTATATGTCATATATAAATATATATGGTATATATATGTCATATATAAATGTTTTATGTATATGTAATATATAAATATGTTTTATGTATATGTAATATATAAATATGTTTTAGGTATATATAATATATAAATATGTTTTAGGTATATATAATATATAAATATGTTTTAGGTATATGTAATACATAAATATGTTTTAGGTATAAGTAATATGTAAATATGTTTTAGGTATATGTAATATGTAAATATGTTTTAGGTATATGTAATATGTAAATATGTTTTAGGTATATGTAATATATAAATATGTTTTAGGTATATGTAATATATAAATATGTTTTATGTATATGTAATATATAAATATGTTTTATGTATATGTAATATATAAATATGTTTTATGTATATGTAATATATAAATATGTTTTATGTATATGTAATATATAAATATGTTTTATGTATATGTAAAATATAAATGTTTTATGTATATGTAATATATAAATATGTTTTATGTATATGTCATATATAAATATGTTTTATGTATATGTCATATATAAATATGTTTTATGTATATGTCATATATAAATATGTTTTAGGTATATGTCATATATAAATATGTTTTAGGTATATGTCATATATAAATATGTTTTAGGTATATGTCATATATAAATATGTTTTAGGTATATGTCATATATAAATATGTTTTAGGTATATGTCATATATAAATATGTTTTAGGTATATGTAATATATAAATATGTTTTAGGTATATGTAATATATAAATATGTTTTAGGTATATGTAATATATAAATATGTTTTAGGTATATGTAATATATAAATATGTTTTAGGTATATGTAATATATAAATATGTTTTAGGTATATGTAATATATAAATGTTTTATGTATATGTAATATATACATATGTTTTATGTATATGTCATATATACATATGTTTTATGTATATGTCATATATACATATGTTTTATGTATATGTCATATATACATATGTTTTATGTATATGTCATATATACATATGTTTTATGTATATGTCATATATACATATGTTTTATGTATATGTCATATATAAATATGTTTTAGGTATATGTCATATATACATATGTTTTAGGTATATGTAATATATAAATATGTTTTAGGTATATGTCATATATAAATATGTTTTAGGTATATGTAATATATAAATATGTTTTAGGTATATGTAATATATAAATATGTTTTAGGTATATGTAATATATACATATGTTTTATGTATATGTCATATATACATATGTTTTATGTATATGTCATATATACATATGTTTTATGTATATGTCATATATACATATGTTTTATGTATATGTCATATATACATATGTTTTATGTATATGTCATATATACATATGTTTTATGTATATGTCATATATACATATGTTTTATGTATATGTCATATATACATATGTTTTATGTATATGTCATATATACATATGTTTTATGTATATGTCATATATACATATGTTTTATGTATATGTCATATATACATATGTTTTATGTATATGTCATATATACATATGTTTTATGTATATGTCATATATACATATGTTTTATGTATATGTCATATATACATATGTTTTATGTATATGTCATATATACATATGTTTTATGTATATGTCATATATACATATGTTTTATGTATATGTCATATATACATATGTTTTATGTATATGTCATATATACATATGTTTTATGTATATGTCATATATACATATGTTTTATGTATATGTCATATATACATATGTTTTATGTATATGTCATATATACATATGTTTTATGTATATGTCATATATACATATGTTTTATGTATATGTCATATATACATATGTTTTATGTATATGTCATATATACATATGTTTTATGTATATGTCATATATACATATGTTTTATGTATATGTCATATATACATATGTTTTATGTATATGTCATATATACATATGTTTTATGTATATGTCATATATACATATGTTTTATGTATATGTCATATATACATATGTTTTATGTATATGTCATATATACATATGTTTTATGTATATGTCATATATACATATGTTTTATGTATATGTCATATATACATATGTTTTATGTATATGTCATATATACATATGTTTTATGTATATGTCATATATACATATGTTTTATGTATATGTCATATATACATATGTTTTATGTATATGTCATATATACATATGTTTTATGTATATGTCATATAGACATATGTTTTATGTATATGTCATATAGACATATGTTTTATGTATATGTCATATAGACATATGTTTTATGTATATGTCATATAGACATATGTTTTATGTATATGTCATATAGACATATGTTTTATGTATATGTCATATAGACATATGTTTTATGTATATGTCATATAGACATATGTTTTATGTATATGTCATATAGACATATGTTTTATGTATATGTCATATAGACATATGTTTTATGTATATGTCATATAGACATATGTTTTATGTATATGTCATATAGACATATGTTTTATGTATATGTCATATAGACATATGTTTTATGTATATGTCATATAGACATATGTTTTATGTATATGTAATATAGACATATGTTTTATGTATATGTAATATAGACATATGTTTTATGTATATGTAATATAGACATATGTTTTATGTATATGTAATATAGACATATGTTTTATGTATATGTAATATAGACATATGTTTTATGTATATGTAATATAGACATATGTTTTATGTATAGGTAATATAGACATATGTTTTATGTATATGTAATATAGACATATGTTTTATGTATATGTAATATAGACATATGTTTTATGTATATGTAATATAGACATATGTTTTATGTATAGGTAATATACACATATGTTTTATGTATATGTAATATTGACATATGTTTTATGTATATGTAATATACACATGTTTTATGTATATGTAATATACACATGTTTTATGTATATGTAATATACACATATGTTTTATGTATATGTAATATACACATATATGTTATATGTATATGTAATATATAAATATATGCATATATAATAGTATAATATTTGTATATGTTATATAAAATATATATGGATATGTAATATATGAATATATGTTATATATATGTAATATATAAATATATGTCATATATATATGTAATATATAAATATATATGTCATATATATATGTAATATATAAATATATATGTCATATATATATGTAATATATAAATATATATGTCATATATATATGTAATATATAAATATATATGTCATATATATATGTAATATATAAATATATATGTCATATATAAATATATATGTCATATATATATATGTAATATATAAATATATATGTCATATATATATGTAATATATAAATATATATGTCATATATATATGTAATATATAAATATATATGTCATATATATATATGTAATATATAAATATATATGTCATATATATATATGTAATATATAAATATATATGTCATATATATATGTAATATATAAATATATGTCATATATATATGTAATATATAAATATATATGTCATATATATATGTAATATATAAATATATATATCATATATATGTAATATATAAATATATATATATCATATATATATATGTAATATATAAATATATATATCATATATATATGTAATATATATGTCATATATATGTAATATATATGTCATATATATATGTAATATATATGTCATATATATATGTAATATATATGTCATATATATATGTAATATATATGTCATATATATATGTAATATATATGTCATATATATATGTAATATATATGTCATATATATATGTAATATATATGTCATATATATATGTCATATATATGTCATATATATATGTCATATATATATGTAATATATATATGTCATATATATATGTAATATATATATGTCATATATATATGTAATATAAATATGTCATATATATATGTAATATAAATATGTCATATATATATGTTATATATAAATATGTCATATATATATGTTATATATAAATATGTCCTATATATATGTAATATATAAATATGTCATATATATATGTAATATATAAATATGTCATATATATATGTAATATATAAATATGTCATATATATATGTTATATATAAATATGTCATATATATATGTAATATATAAATATGTCATATATATATGTAATATATAAATATGTCATATATATATGTAATATATAAATATGTCATATATATGTAATATATAAATATATATGTCATATATATATGTAATATATAAACATATGTCATATATATATGTAATATATAAACATATGTCATATATATATGTAATATATAAACATATGTCATATATATATGTAATATATAAACATATGTCATATATATATGTAATATATAAACATATGTCATATATATATGTAATATATAAACATATGTCATATATATATGTAATATATAAATATATGTCATATATATATGTAATATATAAATATATGTCATATATATATGTAATATATAAATATATGTCATATATATGTGTAATATATAGATATACATGTTACATATATGTAATATATAAATATGTATGTGACATATATGTAATATATAAATATGTATGTGGCATATATGTAATATATAAATATATATGTTACATATATGTAGTATACAAATATATAGGTTAGATGTAATATATAAATATATATGTTAGATGTATGTAATATATAAATATGTTATATATATGTAATATAAAAATATATAGTGTATTTATATATATATGTCCTATACATATATTTATATATTCCATATATATAACATATAACATAATATATATATATGGAATATATATATATAACATATATGTATATAATACGTATATAGATAACATATATATTTATATATTACATATAATTATGACATATATATATAATACATATATGTATGACATATATTTATATATTACATATATGTATGACATATATTTATATATTACATATATATATATTTATATATTACATATATATATATTTATATATTTCATATATATATATTTCATATATATATATTTATATATTTCATATATATATATTTCATATATATGTATTTATATATTACATATTTATATATTACATATATATATTTATATATTACATATATATATATATTTATATATTACATATTTATATATTACATATATATATTTATATATTACATATATATATATTCATATATTACATATATATATATTTATATATTACATTTATATATAACATATATATATGTTTATATTACATATATATTTATATATTACATATATATATGTTTATATTACATATTTATATATTACATATATATATATTTATATATTACATATGTATATATTTATATATTACATATGTATATATTTATATATTACATATATATATATATTTATATATTACAGATATATAGATGACATATATATATTACATATATATATATATATTTATATATTACATATATATGTATGACATATATATTACATATATATATGACATATATATGACATATATATATATGACATATATATATGACATATATATATATGACATATACATATATGTATATATTACATACATATATATATGACATATATATGTATATATTACATACATATATATATATGACATATATATATATGGCATATATATATATATGTATATATTACATACATATATATATATGACATATATATATATATGTATATATTACATACATATATATACATATGACATATATATATATTACATATATATATATTATATATTTATATATTACATATATATATTTGTATATTACATATAAATATATATATATATGTTACATATATATATATTACATATATATATTTATATATTACATATACATATATCTATTTATATATTACATATACATATATATATTTATATATTACATATACATATATATATTTATATATTACATATACATATATATATTTATATATTACATATACATATATATATTTATATATATACATATACATATATATATTTATATATATACATATACATATATATATTTATATATATACATATACATATATATATTTATATATACATATATATATGTGTATATATATATTTATATATTACACATATATATATATTTATATATATATATATATATATATATTTATAAATTACGTATATATATATATATATATATATTTATATTATATATATTTATAAATTACGTATATATATATATTTATAAATTACGTATATATATATATATATATATATTTATATTATATATATTTATAAGTAACGTATATATATGTATATATATATATTTATAAGTAACGTATATATATGTATATATATATATTTATATTATATATATATATTTATATTAAAAATATTTATATTTATATTATATATATATATTTACAAATTACGTATATATATATATAATATATATATATATTTATAAATAAGGTGTATATATATATTTATATTATATATATTTCTATCTTATATATATTTATATTATATATATATTTATGTTATATACATATATTTTTATTACATATATATATACATTTATATTATATATATATATTTTTTATATATACATATTTATATATATATATTTATATTATATATATATTTATATTATATATATATTTTTATTATATATATATATATATTTATATTTTATATATATATATATATTTATAAATTACGTATATATATATTTTATATTACATATATATATATACATATATATTACGTATATATATATATTTATATACGACGTATATTGTATATTTATATATTACGTATATATATATATGTATATTTATATATTACGTATATATATATATGTATAATATATTTATATATTACGTATATATATATATATATGTATGTATATTTATATATTACGTATATATATATGTATATTTATATATTACGTATATATATATATGTATATTTATATATTACGTATATATGTATATGTATATATTACGTATATATATATATGTATATTTATATATTACGTATATATATATATGTATATTTATATATTACGTATATATATATATGTATATTTATATATTACGTATATATATGTATATTTATATATTACGTATATATATATATATGTATATTTATATATTACGTATATATATATATATATGTATATTTATATATTACGTATATATATATATGCATATTTATATATTACGTATATATATATATGTATATTTATATATTACGTATATATATATATATATGTATATTTATATATTACGTATATATATATATATGTATATTTATATATTACGTATATATATATATATGTATATTTATATATTACGTATATATATATATGTATATTTATATATTACGTATATATATATATATATGTATATTTATATATTACGTATATATATATATATGTATATTTATATATTACGTATATATATATATGTATATTTATATATTACGTATATATATATATATGTATATTTATATATTACGTATATATATATATGTATATTTATATATAACGTATATATATATATGTATATTTATATATTACGTATATATATATATGTATATTTATATATTACGTATATATATATATGTATATTTATATATTACGTATATATATATATGTACATTTATATATTACGTATATATATATATGTATATTTATATATTACGTATATATATATATGTATATTTATATATTACGTATATATATATATATATATGTATATTTATATATTACGTATATATGTATGTATATTTATATATTACGTATATATGTATGTATATTTATATATTACGTATATATATATATGTATATTTATTTATTACGTATATATGTATATTTATATATTACGTATATATGTATATTTATATATTACGTATATATATATATTTATATATTACGTATATATATATATTTATATATTACGTATGTATATATATTTATATATTACGTATGTATATATAATTATATATTACGTATATATATAATTATATATTACGTATATATATATATATATATATATATATATATATATATATATATTACGTATATATATATATATATCTAATTATATATTACGTATATATATATATATATCTAATTATATATTACGTATATATATATATATATCTAATTATATATTACGTATATATATATATATATCTAATTATATATTACGTATATATATATATATCTAATTATATATTACGTATATATATATATATATCTAATTATATATTACGTATATATATATATATATCTAATTATATATTACGTATATATATATATATCTAATTATATATTACGTATATATATATATATCTAATTATATATTACGTATATATATATATATATATATATCTAATTATATATTACGTATATATATATATATATATATCTAATTATATATTACGTATATATATATATATATATATATCTAATTATATATTACGTATATATATATATATATCTAATTATATATTACGTATATATATATATATATCTAATTATATATTACGTATATATATATATATCTAATTATATATTACGTATATATATATATATATATATATCTAATTATATATTACGTATATATATATATATATATCTAATTATATATTACGTATATATATATATATATATATATCTAATTATATATTACGTATATATATATATATATATCTAATTATATATTACGTATATATATATATATATCTAATTATATATTACGCATATATATATATATATCTAATATATTACGTATATATATATATATATATATATCTAATTATATATTACGTATATATATATATAGTTATATATTACGTATATATATATAGTTATATATTACGTATATATATATAGTTATATATTACATATATATATATTTATATATTACGTATATATATTTATATATTACGTATATATATTTATATATTACGTATATATATATTTTTATATTATGTATATATATGTATATATATATTTATATATTACATATATATGTAATATATAAATATATGTATGTTATATATTTTTTATATATAAATATATGTTATATCTATAGATAGTATATGCAATATATAGATAACATATACATATGTAATATATATATATAAAAAACATGTTATAAGTATATGTAATATATACATGTTTTATATATGTAGTATATACATATGTTATATATATGTAATATATACATATGTGATATATATGTAATATAGATATATGTGATATATATATGTAATATATACATATAATATACATATATGTTATGATATATGTAATATATACATATATATGATATATATAAATATATATATGTTGTATATATATGTTATATATTTGGAATATATATATATGTTATATATTTGGAATATATATATATGTTATATATTTGGAATATATATATATGTTATATATTTGGAATATATATATATGTTATATATTTGAAATATATATATATATGTTATATATTTGGAATATATATATATGTTATATATTTGGAATATATATATATGGAATATATATATATATGTTATATATATGGAATATATATATATATGTTATATATAAGGAATATATATATATGTAATATATATGGAATATATATATATATGTTATATATATGGAATATATATATATATGTTATATATAAGGAATATATATATATGTTATATACATGGAATATATATATATATGTTATATATATGGAATATATATATAATTTATATATATATGGAATATATATATGTTATATATATGGAATATATAAATATATATATGTTGTATATTTATGTTATATATATGGAATATATAAATATATATATATGTTGTATATATATGTTATATATATGGAATGTATAAATATATTTTGTATATATATCGTATATATGTAGGGAATATATTAATATATATATATATGTGCTATATATATAGTGTATATATATATATATATATGTTGTGTAAATATTGTATATATGTAATATATGTTGTATATATGTATTATATATGTAATATCTTTAGATATGTTGTATATATATATATGTAATTTATAAATATAAAGATATTGTATATGGTTTATATACGTAATATATAAATATATATATGTTACATATGTAATATATAAATATATATGTTATCTATATGTTATATATATGTGATACATATATACGTTCATATATATATTATGCATATATATCTTTTATATACGTTTTATATATATATAGTGTACAAATATGTTATATGTATGTTACATATATATTTGTTATAAATGTTATATATATTATGTTATATATATAACACATATATAACATGTTATATATAGTTATATATATACTTTTATAAATATATATATAGTTATATATATTGTTATATGTATTGTAATATATATAGTTATATAGAGTTATAGTTATATATATTGTTATATATATAATTATATATAGTTATAGTCATATATATTGTTATTTGTATAGTTATATATATATTGTTGTATATATACTTATATATATAGTTATATTTATTGTTTTATATAGTTATATTTATTGTTATATATAGAGTTATATTTATTGTTATATATATAGTTATATTTTTTGTTATATATATAGTTATATTTATTGTTATATATATAGTTATATTTATTGTTATATATATAGTTGTATTTATTGTTATATATATAGTTATATTTATTGTTATATATATAGTTATATTTATTGGTGTATATATAGTTATATTTGTTGTTATGTATATAGTTATATTTATTGTTATATATATAGTTATATTTATTGGTATATATATAGTTATATTTATTGGTATATATATAGTTATATATATAGTTATATTTATTGTTATATATATAGTTATATTTATTGTTATATATATATAGTAATATTTATTGTTATATATATAGTTATATTTTTTGTTATATATATAGTTATATTTTTTGTTATATATATAGTTATATTTATTGTTATATATATAGTTATATGTATTGTTATATATATAGTTATATGTATTATATATATAGTTATATGTATTGTTATATATATAGTTATATTTATTGTAATATATATAGTTATATGTATTGTTATATATATAGTTATATGTATTGTTATATATATAGTTATATGTATTGTTATATAGTTATATGTATTGTTATATAGTATTGTTATATGTATTGTTGTATGTATTGTTATATATATAGTTGTATGTATTGTTATATATATAGTTGTATGTATTGTTATATATATAGTTGTATGTATTGTTATATATATAGTTGTATGTATTGTTATATATATAGTTGTATGTATTGTTATATATATAGTTGTATGTATTGTTATATATATAGTTGTATGTATTGTTATATATATAGTTGTATGTATTGTTATATATATAGTTGTATGTATTGTTATATATATAGTTGTAGGTATTGTTATATATATAGTTGTATGTATTGTTATATATATAGTTGTATGTATTGTTATATATATAGTTGTATGTATTGTTATATATATAGTTGTATGTATTGTTATATATATAGTTGTATGTATTGTTATATATATAGTTGTATGTATTGTTATATATATAGTTGTATGTATTGTTATATATATAGTTGTATGTATTGTTATATATATAGTTGTATGTATTGTTATATATATAGTTGTATGTATTGTTATATATATAGTTGTATGTATTGTTATATATATAGTTGTATGTATTGTTATATATATAGTTGTATGTATTGTTATATATATAGTTATATGTATTTTTATATGTATAGTTATATATATAGTTCTGTGTATTGTATATACAGTTATATGTATTGTTATATATATTGTTATATATGTAGTTATATGTATTGTTATATATAGTTGTGTTTATTATGTGTATAGTGTTATATATATAGTTATATATATCGTTATATACATAGTAATATATATATATGATTATATATATGGTCATATATATATAATTATATATAGTTATAGTTGTATATAAATGTGGATAAATTATATATATGTTATATACATTTGTGTTATATATGTATATGTTATTTATATGTGTTATATATATATAGGTATGTAATGTATTTGTAATATACATTACATATATATATGTAATGTATATGTAATATATATTACATATATATATATATGTAATGTATATGTAATATATATTATATATATATGTAATGTATATGTAATATATATTATATATATATGTAATGTATATGTAATATATATTATATATATATGTAATGTATATGTAATATATATTATATATATATGTAATGTATATGTAATATATATTATATATATATATGTAATGTATATGTAATATATATTACACATATATATATGTAATGTATATGTAATATATATTACACATATATATATGTAATGTATATGTAATATATATTACATATATATATATATATATGTAATGTATATGTAATATATATTACATATATATATATATATATATGTAATGTATATGTAATATATATTACATATATATATATGTAATGTATATGTAATATATATTACATATATATATATATGTAATGTATATGTAATATATATTACATATATATATATGTAATGTATATGTAATATATATTACATATATATATATGTAATGTATATGTAATATATATTACATATATATATATGTAATGTATATGTAATATATATTACATATATATATATGTAATGTATATGTAATATATATTACATATATATATGTAATGTATATGTAATATATATTACATATATATATATGTAATGTATATGTAATATATATTACATATATATATATGTAATGTATATGTAATATATATTACATATATATATATGTAATGTATATGTAATATATATTACATATATATATATGTAATGTATATGTAATATATATTACATATATATATATGTAATGTATATGTAATATATATTACATATATATATATGTAATGTATATGTAATATATATTACATATATATATATGTAATGTATATGTAATATATATTACATATATATATATGTAATGTATATGTAATATATATTACATATATATATATGTAATGTATATGTAATATATATTACATATATATATATGTAATGTATATGTAATATATATTACATATATATATATGTAATGTATATGTAATATATATTACATATATATATATATGTAATGTATATGTAATATATATTACATATATATATATATGTAATGTATATGTAATATATATTACATATATATATATATGTAATGTATATGTAATATATATTACATATATATATATATGTAATGTATATGTAATATATATTACATATATATATATATGTAATGTATATGTAATATATATTACATATATATATATATGTAATGTATATGATATATATATTACATATATATATATATATGTAATGTATATGATATATATATTACATATATATATATATATGTAATGTATATGATATATATATTACATATATATATATATGTAATGTATATGTAATATATATATTACATATATATATATGTAATGTATATGTAATATATATTACATATATATATATATGTAATGTGTATGTAATATATATTACATATATATATATATTTGTAATATATATATATATATATATATGTTTATGTAATATATGTATGTAATATATATATATATATATATTTTATATATATGTGATACATATATGTAATATATAAACATTTTCACCTGGTCAAAATGATTAGACCACTGATAATTTATCTAACAAAAGGCAATTATAAATTAATAAAAAGAGTCTCAGTATTTTGTATAGCCTCCATTATTACGAATTACTTAAAAAATCTCTTTGGCATGCTTGCGACTAAGTTTTTATCAGTTGCGAAGGAATTTTATCTCATATACTGAAAACTAAATCAGAAAGTTCCTTTCTCGAATCATACTGGGTTTCATCCTTGAACACTTCTTTTTCCATCCATCTCCAAAGATTTTCAATTGGATTGCGGTCCGGAGAACATGCTGGATGATCTAACAATTCTATATTATTTGAAGAAAAGTATTCTCGTGCTTGTCGAGAAGTGTGTATCGTAGCGTTGTCTTGCTGGAAAATCCAATTTCTTCCACACAGACGTGGACCTTCAGTCCTGATAGAAACATTTTCAATCATTGAAATGTACTTCAATGATGTTTGCCGGCCTTTCGCAACTTTCAACTTTAGGGTACTAGCTGACGAGAAAGCACCCCAGATCATTAAAGACCCTCCTCCACTATGCCGAGTTGAAAAAGTCTC